>NW_022280036.1:13642344-13646516 GCF_004355925.1 Anarrhichthys ocellatus | reverse complement strand
CCCCCCCAGACTACCTCTAAATTGGAGCCACTTAACATTACCATGTAGCCGTGGTTAATAGGTCTCTTGAATTCCATGTAGGTGTATTTCTTGGAACAGCGATAGCTTTTGTGGTCTGCTGTGCGGGGAACTTGGTGGGCTTTTGAATCGCAATGAGACAAAAAAGCAGCTGAGGAGGCTTGTGGACACCAAAGGGGAGGATAAAACTAAAAATAATTTTAGTTTTCTTGAGCTAAAGATAAGCATCTTAGCAGCACTTGGGTGAAAATGTAACGTAAATTAAAGGTTAGATGTGTCCATTTGGCTGTTCGCTGTAGTTAGCAGATGTAATTAGCTGCTGAAAGGACTCGTATAGTAGAACCAACCACTCTGAGTATCTGAGGATAGCAGCAGGGTGTCCATCTCACACTGTTGTCTCGTTAGTATTGCTTCCCCCCCCCGGTACATATATGTTCACATCAAATGGACTTCCTCTCACAGTCCGTCTCTCTCTTTAGACTTTTGCTGTGACATTTTGAAGAACATCATTAGTTCTATAATGACTTGTCATGGGGCTGCAGAAAATGTGTGCCATTATGAGAGATCTCATCAAATGCATAATCATTCATTAAAAGCTCTTTTCATTGTTGTTGAAAAGGAAGGTCTGGTCACACAGTACAACGGATGGCTATTTTTATTTAAATTTTTTTCTCACAATGTCCAGCCTACTATTTTTGAATATATTTTCAAATTATTCTTTGGGCAATCACATACACACCGAATACAATATGCTTGAAAATGTCACTTTGCCACACACACGTACACACTGCCATCGTCTCCCATCTCTTTTTATTTTATGTGTGGTTAACCTTCTTCAGTTTTTCAGCTTTCCTTTTCTCCTCCATTGTTTTCTTCTTTCGCTCTTCTGCCACAGTTTCTCAAGCATCAGCACCTCACTTTATTCCCAATTTGTGTTTTTATGTTCTCATATCAACAAAGTAATGGGCTGGCTCGTTAAAAACGTATTTGCTTTCAAGACTTTATTCTTCTGCGGTGATTTTTCATCCGCACGTGCAGGTTTGTGTATGTGTGGGGGTTTGCAACAGCACTGGGAAGAAAAACAGGAAAATGCCAAATGACTTCAGACATGGATGATTTGGGCTGCCATCAATCCATTGAATGACTTGGGAAATGTTAGGGTGGGCTTAACAACTGTTCAGATCGGACTGATGTTGTCACACAGAGAAATGAAATGGAGATAATAATGCCTCATACCTGATATGACAGAGTAGTCAGAAAATACAAATTTTAGCACGCATACACACACTCCTTCATATTTGGAGGCCATTGGTAGCTCTTCAAGAGGCCTTTAGAGGGCACTACTCCACTGAGAATAGAGCAGCAAAAAATGCATCCCCACAGGCCAGTACATACTGATTAACAGAAGCCCCCAAATGAATCTTTTTGATTTGGCGTCAATAATTTCAGTCCAGATTTGGAGATTTATTTCTAAATGTGTGAACTTCCATGTTCTCTCTGTAGGGCACGTCAGTTTTCTTTGTGAAGAGCAATTGACTGGTATATGTTGCCGAACGCTCGCACAGGAGCAACTCAGCGGGTTAGATTGAGAGAGGATCTTGGTATATAGGAGGAATGGAGAGGAGGAGAGGAGAGAGAAAAGCCTAATGAAGTCTGTTAATTTGCTGCTATCAGAATGAAAGTCTCAGACTAATTATGGCCCTGGGTCATCTAGTCTGGATCACAGGGAGAGGTGGCCCTGCATGGTTCACTTTGATTAGCTCACTCACAACACAGCCCCTCACTTCATTACTCTGATCTCTCTCACTCTCGCTGGTACCCGCACACCAACGCCCGCATGGCAATGGGGGGATAGTCGAGCCGCCATGCCGGTGTTAGTCAGAGGTGAGGGCAGGCTCGTTTGGTCCCGAGTGGCTACTGGACGTTGTGGAAGTCTCTTGTGCTTCCTGTCTGGCCGATTGAAGTTCAGGACGTAGCTTGGATCCGAACCATGCAGCGAGTGAACAGGCGAGCGGCGCGGCTGCTCCGACTGTTCGTCTCCCCTCTGTCGACTGTAGAGTTGACAGATGTGTCGGAGCGTTTGGATTTGTTCACTTGCTGCAGACAGCCCCCCTCCTGTGCATCAGCTGTCTCGTAGTGGATTTTGCTTGAGGCAATGGCGTGCGTGTGTGTGGGTGTGTTTGCAGATTGGATTGCGAGCCCCCCCTTATTATCCCTGCTATAGAAACTCCCCTAATAGCAGTGATTTAAACTTTACCTGCATTTAAACTTTACACCACAGTGATTTAATTACCCTTTGAAGACGGCTGCCCTCTCAACGCTGCCCTCTCAACCTCCCCCCCCCCTGCGCTCGTGTAGAGACGATGGGATCACCACAACATGCCATAAATAATATAGTCTCATTAAGAGAAAAGTCAGCAGAGAGTGTGATATCTCCTCAGGAAGTCAGATTGTTGGACAAATATCGGATGAAGTGACTGGCCAAATAAACACACACAAGCACTGTCTGTCTCTTGCCTCTCTCACTCACAGTGCTGTCAAGTCCTTACTCGCATAATAACTTCTTAGATTGTAGTATCAGTTATTGAGCATATGGTTGTTTTTCATTTGATATCAGTGTTAGGATTTTGTTTGTGTGTGTGTCCAAAAAAAAGGAAGGCAGTTCCAGTAAGGCGTTTTTACTGATTAGGAATCCATCCTAATAAGATGAAGTGCTGGTGTGAGTGTAGAGGGCTCGGGAGTAGGAGGAGGAGATTTTTTTGGGGGGTGGGGGGGTATTTGAGGTGTTACTTGCTTGTCTCTGAGACCTGCCTGTCATGTACAGCATCAGTCATGCTCTTTCACAGCAGTTTTATTTCATCCACCATTCCCTTTAGTGCTTTGAAGGCACAATTCACTGATACTGCCTTGTGGGAAGTGCTGCTGTTTTGTGGGGGGGGGCGGGGCAATGTTACACACACTGCCATAATTTTGTCAAGTGGCAGAGATCGGATCAACACCAGTCGGTAGGATTATTTCGCGTGAGAGGATGACTCTTTAACATTTCTAGCTTTGTGTCCTCATCTCACTCCGCAACTAAAAGTCCCTTTTCTTTTCCCGAGAAAAGCGTAAGGCGTCTCCAGGACTCCTCGTTTTACTTTTGGTTCAACAAAAGACACGATCACAAATTGACATATTTATTTATGCATAGTGCAGAAAACGTTTTCCCCGTTACCCCCAGTGCATAAAGAAAACTGAGACCGTCCTTCATTGCTCTTTTTTTTTTTGTCATCCTCCCTCCTCCTCAACTTGAAAGTGCTCAGGCGGTAGAAAGGCTATCGCTGTGTTTGCCGTGGCAGAGCGGAGCAGGCCTTTCAACTGAGACTATTGACTCGGTGTCGGTGTGTGTCTCTAATGCGGAGTCCTGCCTTTTCCTTTTCTTGCTGTTAACTGTGGTATTAGTCAATGGCTCCATTCGTAACTCACATCTTGTTTGTCCTTGCCTGCTCTTTGATTTTTTTTTTAAACTGATACAACTTTGTTTTAAATTCCCATCAGTGTGTCATCTTATCACACGAATGAACGTTGAAATCGCCATCATCGCATACCTACGCCTTGTCCCGGGCGTCTTCCATACTTTTGTTTGACCGGTGTGATGCGCCGCGGACTCCCCACTGCGCTGTTCTCACGAGTATGTTCTTATCATCCCCACTTCCTGGGTGATAGCGCAATCTGATAACGACAACAGTCGCCGCTCCGTCTGATTGATTAACCAGTGACCTCTGACCCCCTGCGGGGCATTTTAATTGGCTGATGTATAATGAGCAGGCTTCCCTGAAGAAGAGCTGTTTTTAAGGCCAGAGAGATTGGGGGGTGACACTGGAAGGGGGCGATCCAATTAGCTGATTTAACTGATAACACCTGAGGCAGCTCTCTGTGTGTGTGTGTTTGTGTGTGCGCGCTCGCTCAATATTCTATCTTATCACTATCTCCTGTACGATAGAGATGGATGCAGCCCTCGCAGTATTATGCGAGAATGATTCATGGATTATACGACCCAGCCAAGTATGTTTATACGCACTGCAACAAGGTGGTTAATGCTCCGCCGCCGTGCGTTTTTTTGTGTTTGAGAGAGAGAGAGAGAGAGAGAGAGAGAGAGAGAGAGAGAGAGAGAG
>NW_022280036.1:13639622-13642334 GCF_004355925.1 Anarrhichthys ocellatus | reverse complement strand
GAGAGAGAGAGAGAGAGAGAGAGAGAGAGAGAGAGAGAGAGAGAGAGGGAGAGGGAGGAATAAATGAGATTCTGCGAAGCTATAACTTATGATGAGTAGATCAATACGACATCTTAATGCAGTAAGCAGGGGGCTTTTCGAGTGGCCGGCTCCTTATATTGCATCGTAATACCCAATAACATCAAATGCAAGATTACTTTCCCGTAAGACTACTTGAGTCATTTATGCACATAATAGTGACAACTTGACTTTTTTGTTTTCTTCGCGATTTCCTTTATGCCTTATTATTGAACATGGTTTGCTTTATTTTTTTCTGTACTCTTGAGCATGTGCTGATGTGCACTCAATATACTTCAGAGAACAGTAAAGTGCCTTGCATCATCTCTTGTTGAACTTGTTTACGCAGGTGGAGGGCTGTAGAAAATACAAGGGCTACTATTGTATCGGCACAAGCTGCAAAGTGACTGCATCCAAGATATTGCTTTTATTGCTGCGTTGTGTGCATTGTTTTTATAAGCATTAGCCCAAATTTCTGCCTGACATCTTTGCAAACATTTATATTCGGACTAGGGCTGCAACAACAACAACAAAACAAGTTATTATTGATGAATCCAACAGTTTCTTTCGAGATTAATAGTTGAATTGTTTGAGACTGCCCATCACAGTTTCCCCAAAGGTCACATATTCAATTTTCTTGTCATATCCAAAACCCTAAAATATTACATTTACCATCATTTATGACATTGATATTTTTAAGTAAAACTGATAATTGAAATATCAAAATAATTGCTATAGCCCGGCTGATTTATTGACTTATCATTTCAGATCTTGACCAATGTTGAAAATATGCCATGCATGTCTGTGTGTTATGTGTTTCTAATTATGGACCAAGACGGATTGTAGATTTTAAGTAAAATTAGTTTTTATATGTTCAGGTAATCTGCCTTTTTCTTCAATTCCTGTGTGATCGAGTTGTTTCTCACTTTTAGACCTCGTTAATCATCCTGACTAACTAGTTTCTCCAGCGCGTTTGCTCTTCCTTCGCTCGAGTCTCTCTGTGTTTCACGCTGCAGTGGGCACGGGTGCAGTCTTGTGAAAATGTATTCTCATCTCTTCATTCTCTCTTCTCTTCCCTTTTTCCCAATCGTACACATTTCCCGTTGTCCTCCTTGTTTGTTCTTTTCCTGTCTTCCCCCCTCTCTCGCGCCCCGATAGACTGTGAGGAGAGTGTACCGACCGAGGAGCCACGTAAGTTCAAGGATAGCTCGGTGTGTGGCCGCTTTTCTGCGCCTGGTGGTTTGTGCTGTGGGTGTGCGTGCTTGCGGACATGCTAACAATCTTTTCTGCGGGAGCTCCCAGCATACCTCTTTAATTTTTAATTAGATACAGGATCCCTGAAAGAAAACCCAAGCCCATGTGGAACAGTAGAAATACCTTTCCTGTGGATTAACCCCTCTCCTCGCCTCTCCTCTCACCATACACACCCTAATTACAGCACCAGACAATTACCCAGCATACTCCTGGGATGCACATTTTGTTCTCTTAATCTGGTGTCTTAAATAATTAAAACCAACCATGAACTCCGTGGCTCAAGAGAGTTGTGTATGTGCATATCTGTGTGTCTTATTGTTTTGTTTGTTGTTTGTTATGCAGACCTCTCCTATCTACCAATAGCACACGAACCCACCCACCTGGCTCCATGTGACCCAGATCAGATTTATCTTCACCTATAACCTGATTACTTTATGTGCAGCATTGAGTTTATGGAAGCGCCATGGCTCACCCATACTTTACTCTGTCAGTGGTGTGATCACAGCACTTTCCCATAATCCCTTTCTCCATGCTTCTCTAGCAGCTAGGCATTCTGTCAGGGCAGACTGTGTCATTAATCATTTAGTGAAATATGTAAACACACAAACAAAGAAGAAAAAAAGAAACGGAAATCATGTTTGTGGTTGAATTCAAATATTTGATCGCCTTTAAAATGAGGACATTATTTAACTCGATAAATAAATGAAAAGCAACTGGACAGTTCCCACATTCCAGTCACTGTCGCCCCTTCTTCGTGTTGTACCTGAACTCTGGGGGAAAAAATATGTAAATCTCATAATCTGACTTTATCCAAATCTGTGTGTGTCATACATATGTCAGCAATACAGTAAGTGCATGCGTTTGTGTAAATATTCCCTTCATGTGTTTAATAATTATTCACGGTTTCTGTCTTCATCAGCCAAAAAAGAAGAGGAGGATCTGGAGGATAAGAAATCCATAAAGAAGAGAATTAAAGAGCTCAAGGTGCTCGATCCCAAGATTGCACAGAATCTTTGTGAGTATTCGTTTCCTTTCTGCCCACTCCTCCCTCCAAACACGTCCACGGCACAGTGTACTGGGCATGTCCTTCGTTATCACTATACACTCACTTTTTCGCTATTCTTAAATCACCTCCCGTATCTCTTTATTATATGTTCTTTTCATGTTATAAAGTAACCCCCAATGGAGAATTTTGGCAGGGAGTGAGTTTCACCGTTGCTTCATTGCTACAACAGCTAAAACAAGACAACACCTGGCCATTGCTACCTGCGACTAATGCTTTCTATAACCGGACTAATTATCAACGTTAACCACCCATTGAGGAAAGAATAAGCAGCAGGAGGAGGAAAAATATGCACACACACACACACACACACACACACACACACACACACACACACA
>NW_022280036.1:13616048-13639612 GCF_004355925.1 Anarrhichthys ocellatus | reverse complement strand
CACACACACACACACACACACACACACACACACACACATATATATATGAAAGTGTCAACTCTCCACCAGATGGTCATAGCACCAACAATATGTAAATGTATGTCCCTTCTTCATGTTGTAGTTTCTTTGTTGTTCGGGGACCTCTGATGTTAATCTTGTATCTGTCCATTAAGTTGAAAGTCAGTGTACTATGAATTAAGTGGTTTAGCAGATCATAGTTATGCATCCACCGTTTTATAAAATTGGTTTATTACTGTATTAATAACATAGAAATGTAAATTGTCTTGTATTTGCGTCACATCTCTCCCTTTCTTTCTCTTTCCTACGAACACGCGCACACAAACGGAGCACTTTCTTATGAATATCCTTAATCCTGGGCTCTTTAAAATTCTATTTTTTTATGCCCAAAGAGGAACGACAGGACACCTGTAGACTTCGGCACTAATTTATGCACATTAAAGAGCAGCACTGCTGTCTAATTATGTCTGCATCGGTTTCTTAAAGACTTTTCAAAGGAGGTTTATTCCGAATTATTCATGAGGAGTGTCGAGCTGTTTGTGTATTTTGTAGTTTCTGCCTAGCGACCAAGTTACTGACAAAACATAGATTAAGCCTCTTCTTTTTGCCCAGTGCACCCACCTGTTTTGTAAACACCCATGAAAGGGAATCTTATCACTGACTGAAAATGTAGGGACTGAGCGGTTGATTGGGAGGGGGGGTGAAAATTAGAGCGTGCTCAGCTGTTGTGTACGGTTCATCAGGGAGACATAGAACAAAGAAGAGCCTGTTTATATAATAGTGTTTCGCTTCTGTGCCTGCGTGGGCCCAAGGAGGCCTGTGTGCTTTCACCTATCAGAAAAGCTCAGGTTCAAAGGGAATTTTTAATTTACCATTGTGCAAACACATGCATTTTATCAGTCGTTCGCCACGCTCATGCTGGATTTCAACTTTCCGTTGAGCATAGTAGTGTTTAGTAGGAATAGATCTGATTGCGTTGTTGACGTTCCTGCAGTTCTTCCACTGGAGGCAAATGTAGTCGCCGTTTTGTGCAGCTGCTTTGGCAAATGACTAAGTTAAATGTTTTCTTCGTGAAGATTTCTGTGTGAAGTCAAAAAGCAATTTTATAACCATGCATCCTCATGTGATTAAAGCATATCCTAATCTATTTCACACTAGTCAACTTTATGCATTACAGTAGCTGTTATTGCTGCATGTCAGTTATGGTTTGATGACTTATGAACTTCATTTCAATCCCTAAAATCGAAGGAATCACACTGTTTAACAGCGCGCGCATCCTGCTGGCTCAACTGTCGTCACAGACCTTGTGAGTGGCACGACTTTGAATTAAAGTCTTTCATCTAGGTTTGAAATTGTTTTGACGTGCCACAGAGACATGCTTTTCAAGTTGCCCAAATATTTAAACACATTAATTTGTTTTTCCGTCTCTTCGGTGCATAATTTCACTTTCCACACTCTTGATAGCATGAGATAACTCTGCAGTTTATCAACAGGACTGTCTGTTCCTCCTCAGCATCCTACCGCCTCATTGTATTCTGACTCTGCAATGCACCAGACGTTCTGTATATTCTGTAGCTTCTTCTATATAGTACATTTTTGTTATGTTAGAGCCCCCCCCCCCCCCCGTTTCCATTGGACTGCTGAAGGCAGCATTATCAACACAACAGCTGAACACATTCCCTCTGAAGACCCTCTCTAGCTTTCTTCCTTCTTCCTTCTTCCTCTGATTATTTTCTATCTCCTACAATGTCCATATCACATAATTTATCCCATCTCTGGGCTCCATTTCAGCACCATGGTTCCTAAAAACCTCGCTACTTCTTAATTTTGTCCTATTCTTCGCGCTTCCTCTCTTTCCTTTCCTCTCATACAAACACACACACACATGCAGGCTCTCTCGCTCACCGACTGAAATAGTCATTTGATAACATTACAGTAGCTATAATTAAACCCTTGATGGAGGACATCAAACCGCATAGCCAGCTGTTGTGTGAAACAGACAATTGGAACCTGCGCCCCTCCCCACTGCCCCGCACACATACACAATCACTGTTGTGGCCAGGCCCTGGGCCCAATGCAATATTTTCCAATTTCCTCTAATTGTGTGAGAGTGGTAATCCAAGGCAGCCTATTGTATATTCCACCCCCTCCGCCTCCTGCCCTATATGGACACTAACTCCACAATTAACTTACCGGACCAGGGTCCCAAATCAAATCAGTGCCAGCATCTATTACTACTGCCTAGCAACACTTTCCAGCATGCCGGTTGCATAAATGTCCTTTAAATTAGATCGGCTGAACGTGAGACTGTGCCAAAAGTGTGATTGTAGTTATTTTAAGTTTGACTATGTTCTGTGACATAAGTTTCTTTACTCTGGCTTTGTTCCTCTACGGCTTTTTTCAATGCTCTTTTTCACATCACTCCCCCCCCCCCCCTCCCCCATATCTCTGTTCCCTTCTTCCAGATGAGCAGTGTGAAGCGGCTGCGTCCTCGCCTCAGCCACATCCTCTTCCGGCTGCAGTTCGAGGAGCAGGTGAACAACCTGCGTCCAGACATCCTGGCTGTAAACGCCGCTTGCGATGAGGTCAGGAAGAGCCGTTCCTTCGGCCGCTTGCTGGAGCTGGTGCTGCTGCTGGGCAATTACATGAACGCCGGCTCTCGAAACGCCCAGTCGTACGGCTTCGACCTCAGTTCCCTCTGCAAGGTGAGGGGGGGTTTGAACCGCTGACCGTACCGTTAAATGTCCACATACAACTGTGTAGCCCTGAATCTCTCCAGTGGTAGGTGTTCAACATGAGTGATGCATGTTTTAAGAAAATAAAAAAACTTTTTAGATAGATTCCACACAGCTGTGTTTGTAGTTGCACTATAGTAGCAGCGATATAAAGTTAGCATAAAAACCAGATCGATTTTTCTTTGCGAAGGAAGCAGGCCAGATTCTTCTCATTCTCATGTTTGTTAACGTCCTTGTGCATATCTATTCTTGTGTGGCCGCATGTTTCACACAGATTCTCAGCCTCTATGTATATACGTGTTAGTGTTTTTTTTATGTCACCTTGGCTTCGATTAGACATTATGTTTGAAACTCTCTCATTGAAATGTACACCATCAGCCCAACAAGACGGCCTTTTCCTCTCTATCGGCTGGCATCTATCAAAGCAGCAGAACCCGGGGGGTTCTTCATTCTCATTCTCCTGCTCTGAATAGATAACCGAGGCAACGGCCAGCATCCCTTTGAAAGTCTTTGCACCCGGCAGGACTACCCGTGCTCTGTGGGTCAGCGACGTAGCAAATAGCTACACCTTTTTGATTTTAAATGGCACGAGGACAGAACAGTGAGCTTCCCTGTTTGATAGTGGTGCTGTGAGCAGAGTGTAATCCTGAAGTGTAGAGGCTCATCCAGTGGTTACATTACAGCTGCTGGCACACTCACTGCAGTTTCCACAGTAACAACCACCGCAGCCATTCATCACTGCCACCCCTCTGCCCTGTTAGACTCGGGGAGCTTATTCTCATATGAACACCAGCGCATGTGCGTACACAAACATGGATTTCACACGTTCTATGATGGATTGGTTTTCATTAGCGTCATCATTTGTCAATTAATTTAAGTCTATGAAGGAATATGTTTTGCGTTCATCACATTTGTAACGCCGCATGTCTATTTGCTTATCTTCATGCCGGTGCGTTGCGCGACCGAGGCGTACGTCGATGTCGGAGGCAGGATATACGGAGGAAGACATCACCTTTGTGCCTGCCCCAGAGTTTGACAACTTAATTCCATGGCACACTCAACGGCACGGGGAAATTGCATCCAGACCAACTGGGAAAAAGCTAAATGTTGACATTGTCAACAATGATTACCATCCGTCTAAATTCAGAGAGGGACCTTTTGTGAGTGAGCACTTGAAGCTTTTGATAAAAATAAAAATTGGCAAAACAGAAATGAAAAGGGAGATGAGAATGTTTGATTAGAGGAGATAATACAAACATGATTAAACCCAGCAGGGCTGAGTACGCTGCTGTCTACCAATAGATCACCTAGAGAGATACAGCAACGCACTCCACGGGAGGGATGTTTGGCGGGGATACTGAAAGACATCTTGGAATTAGACTGTAAAAGGAGTGATGATTGAAATTTATCAGGGAAAGTGAAATATTGTTGCGTGTGGTAGAGAGAGAGAGAGAGAGAGAGAGAGATGGACACAAAGCACAGGAGGGGTCATCACATTGTGAACATGAGTCTGCTGCATGAGTACAAGACGTGAAATCATATGTAGCACTGTCGACAAGCATAGAGCTACCGACAATACTGAATGAAGCACACATAACATCCTGTAGATACGGTTATAGAACACAACATAGCTTGTTTCTTGATTACTTGTTTGTACCCCGTCTGCTACAGCATAGATGTAGTAAATCACTTGTCCCATGTACTCCTTTTAGTGTAAAAAAAAAATCTGAAATCAAATATATTTTTTGCTTTCATGATTGCGCCCCTAGTTTTGCATTAATTTGACAGCGACCTAATTTCGACACAGCCAATGAAATCTTGCATAAAGCAGTGATGTCAGTGTTCTTTAATGGGCAGAGCAGAAGGTTACACTGAGCTTGACAGCAGCATGCTGCACAGCACAAGAGCCACAAACTTTGAGTAGCAATCCACATTAGCTTTCCTTTGACAGTCTCCTACCTTATCTGATCTATCTACTGCACATCTATATCTATCTGACCGCTCAGCTGCAGCACATTAAACTGCGTGAAAACGTACCTGCAAATGTCACTTCGGTCCAGGTAGAGGCCGGTAGAGTCCTTGCTCTTCAATACCAACATCAACACGCCGTCTGCGTTGTTTACTTGGTCTCTTGTTCCCACCGGCGCTCTGGCAGCCTGCCAGCTGCCGTCGATCAAACCCAGACACGACACACCCCTCCTCTACCTGTACGGTTACGGGTTAGCCTGGGACATTTTGAATGACAAGGAAGTCCAAGGTACTACGTAGTGCCAAATATGCAATTAGCCTGTCCCCAATCAGAGCTTTCTTTTTATTGCCCGGTCTTTAGAATCTATCGGCAAATGACGTAAGACTGAAGGAACTGAAATGAAATGCATCTTTTTACTACCATAGGTCTTCGTGTGTAACGTTGTGTGTGTGTGTGTGTGTGTGTGTGTGTGTGTGTGTGTGTGTGTGTCTTTTACGATAGCTAAAGGACACTAAGTCAGCGGACCAAAAGACCACGTTGCTCCATTTCCTGGCGCAAGTATGTGAGGAGGAATTTCCAGATGTGATCAAGTTTGTTGAAGACCTGGAGCACGTGGACCGATCTAGCAGAGGTAATGTTGATTATTACCCATACGCACCGGACCGGCACTGGACTTGTATCCACTGCCTGTCAAATCAACATCCCTGGCGATGTTTTGTCTTATAAAGGCTAAATTAGTAATAAAGTAATAATGAGCAAACAATAAACATACAAACGAGACACTTTTTCCCTCTCTGTTTTGTTTTTTAAATGAAATGAGAAGCCTGTCGCTTATGTCGTCTTCTGTTCAACATTACATTACAGTCATTTAGCAGATGCTTTTATCCAA
Source organism: Anarrhichthys ocellatus (assembly GCF_004355925.1). Taxonomy (NCBI): domain Eukaryota; kingdom Metazoa; phylum Chordata; class Actinopteri; order Perciformes; family Anarhichadidae; genus Anarrhichthys; species Anarrhichthys ocellatus. The sequence continues at coordinate 13,634,001 of NW_022280036.1, read as the reverse complement.
AGCGACTTACAATTCAGTCTATCACATTTCTACACCGTAGACACAACTACGGGAGCAATTTTGGGGTTAAGCGTCTTGCTCAAGGACACATCGACATGCGACTAGCAGAGCCGGAGCCGGGGATTAAACCACCGACCCTCTGATTGAAAGGCGGCCCTGCTATCCCCTTAGCCACAGTCGCCCCACAACATGTTGTTTAGGCAACCGCCAGCATGCTGTTAAAAACTGAATAATATTTTAGATATTTAGAAAGGACGCTTGGGCTTCTCGTTTGATGGCGGCCATTCAGCGGTATCGCCTGCCATTGAACAATAGTGATGGTGTGGACAATTGCAGTGTTTAAGGATGGGAAAGGTGAGCCTAATGAAAAAATAATGAGCTGTGTGGGCTGTCCAGTTAAACAAACTACTGACATATCACATGTTAACATTGCGTCTTATCAAACCAGTTAACTATAACCCCTTGAGGTTTACCTGAGAGACTGGGCTCAAGCTTACTGCGCAGTATTAACGTCCAGCATGACGAGGAGAAAACATTATGTTCTAGTAACACAAATTTTAAACAATTAGAATTTGTTTTTCATATTTGCTTGTTGTGACAGTATTTGAGCAGTTATCAGAGATGTGGTTCACAGAGCTTAATGCACAAACAGTCAGTGTTTCCCAGACAGAAATGGAGCATCCTTCTTCTCTATCCCGTTGTTCTACTCTGAGCTTTACCCTTACCTTTCTACTTCTGTGCCTCCCTGGGGATTATTCTGGGATTAGATGCTTGTTGATTCTGTAAACATGCATTGTACTTTCCCAGTTTAGCGTTTGATCTATGCTACACTCTGCTCATCTGCACGGCTGTTTGATACTCTCATTAATCTTTCTGCTGTAGCACGTTTACAAGAGTTATGGCTTCATTTTTCAAGAGAATACTTCAGGTTGCGCCGACTGCTCAGATGAAGAGCAATTGCCTGTTTGAATGTAGTTTAAGATCCCGTGTTGCCTTGACGCAAATCGATCTTTTTCGATTTAACGCGTGGGGGTGCACACACACAAAAACGATGACACGCTGCTGTGAGTTTTGTCCGGTGTATCCAGAGTATGGTAAAGGTCACAGGGAAGCAGGGACAGACTGGGCGGTCAGAGGAGACTCGGCCATGCTCTTTGTTCAGTATTGAGTGCTAGTCTGTGGACTGTGTGTGTGTGTGTGTGTGTAACTATAAGTGCGGCCTTACTATAAGTGTAACTGTCACAGCATGCGTCTTGTTGCTCGAAAGGCGATTTTACCCACTGCTCCACTCGCAGCAGGACGGGAAAGGGGTGAGGAGGAGAAAACAGAGTAAGGATGAAATGTGTGACTTCATTGTTTGGACTCTTGCTCGTAAGGACCCCTCCGGGTTTTGTCCGGGCTTTAGTGATCTGCGGATAACGATGCTCCTGTTGAGTGTTTCATTTTTTTTTTTTTCTCCGACTGTGCTACGTGGCTACAAGCCCTTGGCCGAGACTCATAAGCACAAGGGCGAGATCAATGGAAAGCACAGTCCTTGGATCTCTCTTCAAGCTTTGTCCACCTCCTCACCTCGTGGGCCTCGAGCCCAGCATATATTTGCATCCATAGAGATGTGTTCTTTCCCCCGTCGCTGTCTTTCTCTCCACGTGTCGGTACCATTATGAGAGGCATGCCCCAAGTGTCTCATCTCCCCGTATCTAGTATTCAGACACACAAATTGCATTTCGTTTTTTTTGCAAACCATGCTCTTGAGTGGCTTCTATTTCATCAGGCCTGACAGCCGTTCGGGAGGCCTGGAGACACACTAAAAGGCTGTGTTACATTCATAGACGCATACCAAAGAGCTTACTTGAGCACGGAACACGGTTTGGATAGAGGCAGCAGTAATGATTTGCGCTTCTAGTTTGCAAAAAGCCGCCGTCTTTTGACTGTGTCTGTGTGTAACGCTGCCTTCGTTTCCCCCCCTTTGTCAGTCACGTCTCTCATGGAAGCAAAACTGCATCTTAGTTCAGGGTCCCCTTTGTGTCTGTCTGCCCCTCTCTTCTTTTCAGCACTACAGTCATTATTTCCCCTGACATGGGGAAGCATCCCTTGTGTGCTGCTTCTCCCTCTCATGTTCTATGTTTCTGTTTGTCTGTCAATAGCTCTCTGTCTCGATCCGTCTGCATTTCTTCTCTTATGCGTCTGTTTTTTTTGGTCTCTCAATCTTCTTCCCCGTTTTCTGTTCCTACACTGAAAAAAAAAAAGAAAAAGTGACATTTACTTGAAAAAAAAGCTAGGTAACAATTTGCACTCAGGAATTCTCAAGTTAAGTTTACTTACTAGCAAGAATTGTTTTTTATCCAAAATTTGCAAGTAACTTTTACTTGCAAATGTCTTCCTTAGACATAAAATGTACTTAGCCTTTGATAGTCATCTTTACTCAGGCTACCTTTGCATCTAATTACAAAAGCCCAGTAAAACTCAATTAGGTGTTTCATGTATATTTAACTAGCTTTTCTTTACTTTGTCAATTGAGAAATATTAAGTAATATTTACACAATATATCTTTTATCTACTACTACTCTACACAACTGTTCAAATATGAATGTTGCAGTTTTTTTAAACTGGGCTACTGTTAATTTAACAAAATTGTCTTAACATAAGGCTTCTACAAAACATCTTTTAAACTACAGCAGCTTTACTTGTTAACTGGTGAAAGAGGTCACTGCTGACAGACACACACCAATACCAACATACTGTATATAACCTGGTTGGCATTGCCAGACAAAACATTTCTAAATCAGTGCTGCCAATAAGAAATTTAAGAACACAAACGTTTAGTCATTTAACAAACGACTTTAATTTGAAACGATGGGTATTGCTTGACAACACTTAGATACACATAGATATAGCCATGAGCAGAAGGCAAGCCTTTGCCACACTTTGACAGTCATCAAGAACCTCTTTTCCCTCTGACGACGAACACGATTGTCAGGAGTGAAGCCTTTCTGTGTTGCATTTCCATGGATGACAAGGATCTTCATGACATGTTGAGCATAGTCCTCTTCAATGACTTCTTTGAAATTCAAATTTACTAATGTTCACTTTTACATCTTCAAGTCTGATGTGTTCTCAAAAAATGACAATAGTGGGGGAAACAAACAAAAATATTGAATGTGTTTAAAATGCGTTGTCATGCATCTATTCTCAGTGTATATGAGCCCAACATAATTTTATATAATATTAGATATCTAAACTTTACCAGGCTGGGTGATTCCAGCATGGGTCTTTGTTCCTGCAACTCCGCCCTTTGTCCCAAGTATCTCCAGAAAGTTGGTAGTGCAATTGTCCAATTTCGACAAAAAGTTTCGCTCCAGATGAACTGTGGTTATTCTTCTGAACTCCTCATTGATCTGAAACAAAAGACAATAACAAACATGATCAAGATGAGGTACCTTGCTAAAACAATTAATGCAGTAGTCCTCCCAGTATAATGTACTATTGACAGCAACACAAACTATGACTTAAAATGTATATGTCAAGTAAATTAAACTATAACAGTACAGTACTAAGTTGATTTTACCTTGTGTCAACTGTTGATGTCAACTTGCTGAGAGTGAACGTCCTTTAATATTCTGTGAAATATATAAAGAAATTGTTAAAACATGAACACAACATTAAATCTGAATTTGGCTTAAATCTTCATAGTGATAGCATGTTTTATCCCCACACAGAAAAACAGCACAGAAACAAGCCAACATAACGTTAATACTGAGATACACAGCAGGCCTGGTCATGTTGATATGCGACACTAACTCAACACAGTACTGGCACCTTGTTCCATGCCCAAAGCCTTAATCATCAAGGACACCACATTGGATAGAGACATAAGAGACAAGTTTAAAACTAATTACAGAAATATAAGTTACTGTAAAAAATATGTCAGAATATGATAGTGACAAAATAATGTTAAGTGTATTAGACTCGCTCTAAAGTCACTAATTCCACCACGTATGGGATATTTTTTAGCACATGACCAGTGTGCTTGTTGCTGCTTAGCTATGATTCCCTGTCTTGTCACATTTTCCTCATTCGACCTCGGCTGCACTTGAGGATGTCCGAGAGAAAGCGCGCTGTGCGTGTGACTCAGCACAGCAAAGCACCTGTGTGGCAGAAGTGGGCTTCACAAAACCGAAGTAATTCCCCCTCCCCCTCGTCGACGGAGCGCAGCTGGTCGAGCACCGTGTCCCCAGGCCAACAACATTTCAAGGGAGAACCCTGTAAAATCGTGACCAAAACCACCAAAAACATGTCCACAAAATGTAGCGCCGTGAGCCATGTCTGTAATGCTGTCACAAGTTAGCTAGCACGATAGCCTAACTAGCTAGCACGCTAAACTGACCAGTTCGCTACTCTTCAGTGTTCACAACTCAAACACAGACTTGACCGAAGGCTCAACAGCAACGTAGAGCATTAATTAAACATATAACCTACCCCAATGGCTCCCGTCCATGAAGTTCCTCTCCTCAGGTGAAACGCTGCCGTCCTTGTTCAGGTTCTGATGTTCCGTCGTCTCGTTGAAGAAAGGAGCGCGAAATCTCCTCTGACGTCACCCCCTGAGTACGCGCTATAGGTTGCCAGGTTTCACTCGTATTACCCAAGTACATTTTTACTTTGTTGTGTCAGGTAGTGCATTCAATACAGTAGTTTAGTAGATATTACTTAGTATGAATGATTAAAATGTACTTATACAAATGAGGATACATAATTACAAACAAACACCAAGTAACACATTAAATAAAAGGTGATATTTTAAAGTAAAAGCACTGGAATGATACTTTCTTGTAAAATTTACAAAAATAATCGAGGTAATAATTACAGGGCCAAAAAGTCTTTTTTTTCAGTGTATTTCCTTTGCAACACGCGCGCGCGCGCGCGCGCACACACACACGTGCGACGCACAGCAGTCAAGGTTTGGGCAATTAGGGCGTTTTGTTTGCACCGGTGCTCGGTGCTGAGCTTGATTTCGAAATCAGACAAACACGGAGACATATTAACGTGCTCAATCAGGCTACTCTGCAGCTCGTAGATCTTTTAAATATTACCTCTCGGCAGGAGAATTGACTTGGAAAGCTACGCGCAATGCTAAACAGACCTGTCTGCATACATTTTGCTTCACCAACACGGGAGAGCTATTTAGGTTCAGCTTCTGTTTCGAGGCTGGTGGTCCCGAGGAGTCATCACGGAGGATTCAAGGATATTGAGGTGTTGCTTTAATATGCGGCTCGAGCTCCGTTTTGCCACATGTGGCCTGAGTGATGAGCCTCGGGTTGAAAGCGCACTGCAACTTGCAATTCGGTGACCTTCATGCTCTTTTAGTATGTGCGTACTGTAGTAGGCGCTCAGCACGGGGAGAGTGCGCGCCGGGATTTCTTGCATTACGAGCCCCCAGTTCCCAGCCTCTGGCACCATCAGTCTAGTCACACTTGACAGGCTTTGGCCTCAGGAGGCAGATCTGCATTTCTTTTTCCAGTCTCTTAATTTCCATACATCAGAGGATGATGCATAGTGGAGCTCCGCGTGTGACGGTACTGTTTCCGAGCACGGTTGTGTGCTCCACTCGGTCTCCTTTATAGCACAGCAGGTTGGCAGGGTGATAAAAGGATGTCAATGGGGGGGGGGGATTTGACCTCTACAAATATTCCAATTCTTCTTCTTCTAGAACATCTGTCTGCAACCCCTCCAGACCACAGAGGCATTCAGGCCCCACTGCTAATACCATCAGTCATGCTTTAACACGCAGAGAGAGAAGGCAGGAGCCGGGTGGCCAGACGGAACAAAGAAGACCTGGAACCACCCTTTCATGTTTTGTCTCCAGCTCTGCTTGTCACCGTGCCACAGAGAAATTTTTTTTCGCAATTCCTAAGTTGTCCGTGACAGATGTGTGTTTACACTGACACATCTGTTTTCAAACACATTTCTGTGTGTTAAACAAAACATTCCAGCTGTTACACTCCTGATCAGTCCCAGGCAGATTTTCACCTGAAGCATGTTGTCACCTGTGTAACAGGTAGAGCTGTAACTCTGGAGTAGTGGGACCATGGATCTGGTCCCGGCTCCCCTCAGCACGATTCAGTAATGAATGTGCAATAACACCCCAAACCCAACAGTTGTCGGAATAGATGTATTCTATTATCCTAACGAAACAATATAAATAAAAGAAAATGTCTCTGTTTAACAGTATAATATGGGCTTTTCCTCAGAGAACCACATTCAATACAAAAGGAGAATATAAATTAAATAAAATTAGTCTTGCCTCTCAGACTAACTCTCACTGGCGAGATACAAATAATCTATTACCCCTTTAGCAATATCCCGTAACAGAACTGAATACGTGCCTAGCACTTGGACACTGCAAAGCCCACATAAAAAGAAAATAAAGAAAGAAAAGCCCTCAATACAGAGAACACCAATCAGTTCCAAATGACTGTGACAAACCTGACTGTTTACTCATTAAAAAAAAATAGAAAATAGATGTTTTACTCCATTACATTACATTACTGTCATTTAGCAGACGCTTTTATCCAAAGCGACTTACGATAAGTGTATTCAACATAGGGGGAGCCTCATTAAACAAAAAGCTTGCGACTTGGATTGAGAAGCCAAGAAGAGGAGATCTCTCTCTGTTGAGTTCTCTGTCTCGCCTTCCCTTGCTCTTTTCTCAGTCATTAACACTGGGCTCTAATCATTTCTATTAACAGACTGCCCGTCTGGCCTCCTCACACTTCTGCACGCTGCCCACACCTCATTCAGCAGATTTTGGTTGCTTGGTAATGCAAAAGGCTTTCACAAATAAAAACCAGAGACAAGTGTGAGTGTAGCATATATGCGGATCGTGACTGTTCTTGCCCTGCTGTTAGTAGTCTGCATATATACTGTATGGATCCAGTAGAGATGAATTGCAACCTTCAAGTCTTTGGAGCAGGTGGCTACGTTGCACCTTCAAGTGTATGCCTGACACCACAGACTTTAATGTTGGTTTTAGACTCACTTTTATGCTTCCAGAAGGCAGTAATGAGCCAAAAGATAACTCTTTTGCTTTCATTGTTCCTAAAATACACGCCCACTTAAACAGGTTCCTGTTGCCCGTCCAGATTGGCGGAGTGATTTCTTAATAGCACACACATGTAACCAGTCTGTGAATACTGCCTGGATTGAGACATCATTGGCCACTCATGATGTCCTCTCTGGCAAGATTTTTAAAGGAACGGTGTGCTGAGACATTTCCAGTGCCTTCAACTGATTTTTCTTTTGCTATTACTGCCGGGGCTGAGAAGCAGAAAAACGTGAAACTTAAAAATAGGACTTTGAGGACAAAGTAAAGCATACAATGAGTAGAAAGGACTAACGTCAGTATTTTTCAGGTACAGACTATGGTGATTGCTATATGAGCAAGTCTTTGTTAGTGCAGTGGGTTTGGTCTTCTCTCTCAATCATGAGTTGATGGAAAGTGCTACCTGCCATTTCCTCTCAGCCAGCGGAGTGACTGTGCTCTATGTACATTGAAGTGCTCACCCTCACCGGCTGTTACAAGACTCAGACTCCATTCCTTTTTCTCAAAGAGAGAGCCTACAGTTTCAGCTGCTGCACACTCATTTAATACAAATATTTGTGTGTTTGTGAATCCAAGGCAGTTTGTTCCCCATCAGTAAATGGGTTTTATGCCTATGAATTCAGTGAGAAGCTTAGCTACGTTGAAGTTCTCTCTCTCTCCTTTTTTCCCCTCCTTTTTTCGTAAAGCATGTATTAGGATCAAGGGACATTTGAAACTACTTAAAAATAAGCAGCTTATGCCTTTTTGTCAAGCAGGGTCTAATCAGGGTAATTTAAGCCATATGCTATATTCAGTGACTAGCTTAAAGTGTCAGCCGTGACCAACTTAACAGAAAGTTAGGCCCAGTGTTCCCCTGCTCTCCCACCTGCATGATCCATGCACCTGTTGACAGGACTAAAGACAAAGGACGAAGGGCGGTCCATTTGTGTTACTGAAAATAACGGGCATTTACATTCACTACATTGCATTCTGGTATGGATTTAATTGTTTGCGATGTACCCATGAGCATATAAGAGGCAAACGGAATAATAAAAAGCAGTGTATTGAATGTGCCTTCACTTTTTTCCTCAGTCATTGTTTATTCCCATGGTGTTCCTGGCACAGTGTGAACTCACAACAACCATGCTTTGCTACTGAGCCGGCGCCTCGCTCTTTTTTTTCCTTGTTTTTCTTTTGTGTACGTTGTTTTCCCTTTAGAGCCTCAGAATAGTAATGCATTTGATTGTACCTGTAATTAAGTTGCACTCTCTCTGCTTTTTTTCTTCACATTTCCTTGGCACGTGGGTGTGTTTCTGTGTGTGTGTGTGTGTGTGTGTGTGTGTGTGTGTGTGTGTGTGTGTTGATGTATGTGGGCGTGCGTCAGTGTCTGCAGAGAATCTGGAAAAGAACCTCAGGCAGATGGAGAGGCAGCTGCTGCAGCTGGAGAGAGACCTGGAGACTTTCTCCTCCCCCGATGACCCCAACGACATGTTCTTCACTAAAATGGCTATATCCTTTGCACACGCGTGCGTTCACTCGCACGTTTTTCAATAATGCCCCTAACTGGTATGTTTTAATTTAACACTGTGCTGCTGCATCGGCTGCAGGGCAAGTTTTCATGTGTTAAAGGTCGTATTTATTACAATTTGATGCATATGAATAATTAAAAAGAAAATACATCCACAGCTCAAAACTAAACGAGTGGTATGAGGGAAAGAGCTCTGAAGTCTTTGGCTCAGTTGAACACATTACCTTTACCTTTTACATCATGAAATTCTCAGGCTGTGTTCCTTTAGTTGCCGTCACCTTCAAACTGGATTCCCTCCAAGACATTTTGTACTAAACTTTTTAAAAGTGACTCTACCCCTCTTCCCCCAAATGAAAATGTTCATCTCTTTTTTTACGGAAAACTCATTTTGATCCCCCGACTAAAATATGCTGCTGAAACGCAAAAGAAATGGGAGACAAGGACAGTCCTCCCACCCTCAGTCCTATATACACTCAAATATTTTTTCTACAGTCGATGATATGTACCAGTCATGAGTGGCGTCCCGTTCCATAATCAGGTTTTAGTACCAGTACCCCTCTCAGCTCTCTTCTTTGAAGGATACTTTACACTGACGGCAACCTCACAATGAAGAGGAGGAGAGGGAGAATCAGGACAGTGCCTCCTACGTCTTTCTGTCACTCTCTTTCCCTTTCACAACGTCAGTGCTGTTTGTTCCTGGAGACAAGTTTAATTAGATTCAATTGTCAGTTTATGATAATTAAACAAAAGCAGTGATTTACTAAAACACATAAATATGCAAGTTCCTTTTATTGTTTCTCTGCCCTCTTCAGCTCCACTTGTTGACGGCTGTCCATATCTGTCTGGCAGCAGTGTTAATTATTCACTGTACGTCGAGGTAGTTCCAGTGGATCATGTTGACAGCCGCATCTCAGACCAGGTGTGTTCAATAATACACCCTGTACCGAGCCTCCTTCATGTAGTTTTGATCGATAGCCTTGGGGCTGAGGCACTGATGGCTTGTGCTGCAGTAGTTGGGAGAGAACTTGAGTGCAACACGGAAAAGTTCACTGAGAATGGATTTGACAGCTCTGTCTTTCACAACCTTGATTTGCTATTCTAGGTGCCGTGCAAAAAAAAAAAAGTCTCATTTTAGCAACTCTGATCAAAAACTCCATTGAATGTGAAAGTAAAATCAGGAATCTAACGGTGAGCCTCTAATGAAAACACTTGAGCGTCGAGGCTCTAATTTTAAGCCATAGAGACCAAATGTCTGCTCCACGCACACGCTCACCAGGTCTTATGTTTGATCCAAATGTAGCAGCTTAGGCTGCTCAGATGTCATATTCACCCCAAGGCCATCCATATGAGAACCTCACACTCGATGCCGAGCTCATATTTTTGGAACTTGAATTCCCCCCCCCCCCACGCATTAAACGGAAACCTGTCGTCAACTTTTGTTGACAGCAGAACCAATACAGTTTTATTGGTAGCCTTGATAATATTCACTTCCTGCACCTACAACCTGGAAAGTCCTTAAAGCAACATAGGTGCACCCTTGAATTAACTTGATTATATTATTCCCTTAAGTATTTTTATTTCATTACAAGCATTGTATATAATTTTACAGTTTCATTTGTAATTAGTTTGTTGCACTGAATGCTTTTTATAAAAAACAAAACAGCAATGTTTCAAACTCTCATCATGAACCCGATTACTTTATTCACCTTTAACTGTGTCTGCTATTCAATTTTGGCAAGCCGTGTTTGGATAATCAAGTTCTTTAAAGTGAACCCTTTTCCTATCATCCCACATTAGAGAATACCGAGCATTACCCAGTCAAATCTTTGAAGATTTCCAGCCATGCAGGTCATAAGATATCCAAAAGTACTAGATCAAAGGCAAAGAGATTAGCTCTTTTATTCTTGAAGTTCCACTGCTCATCCTGAAGAAGCATCTTTAAAGATGATACGGCTTCACCTGCAGCTGAAGTATGCTGGCGACGGTCATTATTCCAACAAACAAAATCTATAGTCCCCAGCTAAACGTGAGAAAACCCGGTGTGTCACATTTGTGACATTGAAAATCCCATTATCACTTAATGCGTCCACTTGAGTATACAGTTAGTGGTACTGGTCAAGTGTTGCTCTTCTGAGCTGAGCTTGGGAAGGTGGCATATGAGAACAGGAGAGGTAAAAAAAAAATAGGAGAATGAGCAAATGAAGAATGGGAGAGGAAAGTATGATGGAATAGATGGAGGGGGGAAAAGGATCAGCAAGAAAGCAAGATTGAACAGAAATTCTGGAGAATGAGCTGCAGTGGACCACTGATTCCTCTGGAATAGGGGACGACTTTAGGAGAGCGGGAACAGGAGGAGGAGAAATATTCTCCGCCCCACGATACTTATCAACCACGGCTCTCGGCTATTTATTCTTCTCTCCCTCTCTGGCTTTCCATCGCCTGCTCAGGCTTTCCTCGTGCCTCTTTCCAGCAGCTCCTGGCTTGGAAGGATATTACTGACAAGTCAATCTTGGAGCGGTGCCTATTGAGCAGCATTTACCCAGCTGTGAATAGGTAGTCCCAGCCACAGCCAGATTCAACTGAGGCCAGACGTCAAATAGGTCCATCAATTGAGCCGTAATGAAGGGGCACAATAGGAGCCAGAGAGGCTGCCTACATAATTGTGATACCACACACACAGAGAGACACTTTTGCTTCTTATCTGCCATGAGACAAGGTTGTTGGGGTCATTAGGAAGACTGTTGGTGAAGGAGACTTTTTCTTTTTTCATAGATTTGTACAGAAAGTTAGCCAGACTTTTTAAAAGAAGCAGATTCAAACTGATTCCAACCCAGATTTTATTCTGTCATGCATCAAATGCTTTGCTTTTTATTAAACAGGATCACTATGGGAAAAGCTCTGGGTAGGCTTTTAGAAAATAAAACCCAAAATAACTAATAATATATATGTATGAAGTTATTTTTTGAAGAGCAAACCCAATGCGCGCTATAGAGCAATTATTGTGTGTGTGTGTGTGTGTGTGTGTGTGTGTGTGTGTCTTAACATGCCCTGCTTGTAGGCAGGATGTGTATTAGTGCTCTCCAGTTCCCACTCTCTTTGCTCCGACACCGACACCTCTCCGGCGTATGTTGACACAACCGTAACCTCTGTGTCCTCATCCACACATGTACCAACATAGCAGAGCTGCCCTTCGCTTTCCCAGGTTTACCCAGGAGGACCTTTTGATGCCCTGCCATGCTCGTCAGTCGACTATCAGTCTTAAAATGAGTTATTTTTTGCTACAGTTGATCTGTGTGTGTGTGTGTGTGTGTGGTAGGATATATCCATGTCTGTGAGGACCAGGTCTTGACACTATTCTTGGGATAATTTGAGGTGCAAGGACATGTAATTGCTCCACACAGTGGGGAGAAAAAAAAAGCAAATTTTCAGGGGTTAGTCTGCCGAAGAAGCATACACAAACTTCAGAGCCAGTGACACATATACTTCATTTTCTGCCGCGTTTACATTGACTGTGAAATAAGTGCAAAAAGATAAATGATGAAAGCTTTTCAGTGAATTGTGATCTGATTGGATGGGCTTTGAAATAGCAGTGGCAGAGAGCGTTGAAGTTAAAACAGTTCGAACCTTGAGTGCAGTAAAATCTGGTCTCCTTTTTTTTTCTTTTTTTTTTTTTCCAGAGTGGAATGTTTTCATATCTGTTTTTGGGGATTTCTGTTAATATATTTACATTTAATATTTTGCATGTCAAATTAACCAACTCACATTGCCGGCAGCCAACCATGAGTCACAGATGCTGTAGGCTGCACAGGGGTCAGAGCAGTGAACTCGCTGTAGTAGTAACCTGACTGACAGTCTCTGAGCTCCTAAGGCCAACAACACAGTTCATCACTGACGATCTGTTTTCCAGCCTCAAATCCTTACGGCGAATAATGTGAATGCATTCACGTTTTTTTTCACACTTCCTGTCCTGCTGTCAGATATGGGAGAGGTATACTTAGTGCATGTAATTAACACCTGTCGTGTGATCGATGTGTCAGAGACCTTGACAATGGCCCTCACAGCTTCAGCAAGGTTGCCAGGGAGCAGTACGGCAAGCTGGTGATAATGCACAGCAACATGGAGACGCTGTATCACAACATGCTCGAGTACTTTGCCGTTGATCCCAAGAAGACCTCTGTGGAGGAGCTGTTCACCGATCTCAGCAACTTCCGTGCCATGTTCGCCGTGAGTATACCGCACCGTCTAACCCGTCACTGTGAAGGTTGACATTTGATTGACATTCGGTGGCCGAGGCTTGTTTGAGTTGGTTCCCAGTGGGATTGGCAGTGCCTCGATATGTTTTGCATTGCAGGAGGTATTCGATTACATTTTGACATAAAAATAGAAGGATCATTTCTGCACCTTTTAATCACATGTTGCAGAGGTGTGTTTACTGAAATTGTGACACATACTGTAGATACATTAAGCAACTACAGCTGTTCAACTGAAAGGTCTTCGAGTGCCAATTCATGTGGTGTTCCATTAAGCCTTTATATAAGGCATAATTAACAATTATTTTGAGTTTTCCGGTGTATATTTATCCTGTGAAAATATAAGCCTGCTTCACTGCATCTGTATTCATGAACAGCGCTGACGTCGGCAAACCTCAAACGGCATTATCAAGTCGGTTTTCAAACTTTCACTCCTTTTTTATTTTTCCGGCCGCATCAAGACAGAACCTCAACTTCTCTTTTTGCCAACCTCACATCAACGTCCTGTGGTATTAAGCAAGGCAGAACAGTGGCAGTCCTGTGTAGTCCAGCCTCACCCCGACATTTATGTCATCGCTGAGCTCTGTGGCCTTATCAGTGCGGCGCTGCTGTGGAAGACCCACTGTGTTTAATCAGCAGGATTAGTGGCACAGGCCACTGGGTGCGACAGATAATAGTAGCTAATTAGCCTACTAAAGTCCCTGCCCTACCCTCAACTTAACATCTACCTCACACGCACAGATGGATTTCACACCTCTTTGCCTTTTTTTCCCTGCACAGTCATTAGTTATGCCTTCGATTTTCTTGTACTCCAAAGCTTTGTCGATACACTTGTGTATTTTGCATCTGATGTAGACATTTCATGTGTACTGTACACAATGTACAAGTCTGACCGTTTTTAAACAGGTGTGCCCGTCTGCCTCATTATTGAGATACACAGCAATGGTGTTCTTGTAAACCTTTTAGATGCCCAACCGCTAAACTAACGACCATCACTCCTGAGAAGATTTTCTTTAGGCTTTCCAGATATGCGTTATTGGTAGAAACCTGATCAAAATACGATTTGTGAAGCATTACAAGTACATATAGTGTGTACAGTTTGTGAATATCTTGAAGAACATCCCTGTCTGATCTGGGACCCATGTTTAAGCCGACTGCTAACACGGTCACACCCCATTAACAGTGTCCAGCTTTCACATTAGCACCTTCACTTAAAGTTACACGTGCAATAATATTTAATTAGCACTGCCCTCTTCCCTTTTAAGATCAAATTCACATCCTAGCACTTCTAGCTGCCACCTATCCTGATATGCTGGCTACTGTACGTGGCATCTAACCTGAGACTAAAGTAACCTCAGTATCTACACAGTCTTCACATGCTGGAAGAAACTCTGATACCAGGACCTCTCTTTTCTGTGATTATTTCCTCACTTTAACAGCCACATTCCGGTTCAGATGTGTGTTCAGATATGAATCGGACCCAGAGGTAAAAGATAGAAACCTCAATATGTTCCATGCATTCGTCTGATGCCGACATGCGCTATTGGCACAAATACGTTTCATATTGCAGCTGTGACCCTTTTCATTTTAGCTCCACGGGTCAGGCTAGAGTTCTGCTGTAGCGTTTATGTTCTGACCAAACATACCAGTTAATGACTCTGCCGGTGAAAGGTGAACAAGCCAAGTGTTCTGAAGACTGGCATTATATGGTCGAAACTCCCTCGGTAGCTATTTATTTCCCTCCGTTAGGTCAACAATTTGTTCAGATGGAAACATCACACGGACGTAACTTGTGAGGAGCCAAGGCTAGGTCAATGAACGTAGGCATACAGTAAATCTGTGTCCGCCTTTACCCTGCTGTGCCAAGGCCGGTGCTAATAGGTGCATGCCGTCTCTAGACCACTGCCTGAAGCGAACTGAGCCTTGAACTGTGGCCGCGTTACCTGCAGTGTGTGTGCGTGCGTGCGCGCGTGCGTCTGCCTGTGTCTGCGCATGTTTGTTTGTGTGCGTCTGTCATTTTGTGTCTGCGTTTTCTTTTTCTTTTATAGGGAAGGCTGCTTAGCTTTTTTCACACACAAAGACGGACACACACGCGCACACACACACACACATACACATACACACACATACAATATGCTCAGTCACCCGTAGGAAGGAGGCCCAGGGCGAGGCCGCACATCTGACAGGAATCCAATTGAGCGTGTCTAATGGCGGACATCCAGGAGAGGAGGAGGGGGAAGCAGACCTGCAGTGATGGAGAGTAGAGGGCAATTTCCTCAGAGAGCGGGTTCTCTCTCTCTCTCTCTCTCTCTCTCTCTCTCTCTCTCTCTCTCTCTTTCTTTCTTTCTGTCTCTCTCTTTCTTTCTGTCTCTCTCTTTCTCTCTCTTTCTTTCTCTCTCTCACTCTCTCTCTGTCTCTCTCTTTCTTTCTCTCTCTTTCTTTCTCTCTCTTTCTTTCTCTCTCTCTCTCTTTCTTTCTCTCTCCCTCTCTTTCTCTGTCCCTCTGTCTCTCTCTCTCCCTCTCTCTTTCTCTCTCTTTCTTTCTCTCTCTCTCTCTCTCTCTCTCTCTCTTTCGCTCTCTCTTTCTCTTTCTCTTTCTCTCTCTCTCATATATATATATATATATATATATATATATATATATATATCACTTTGTAGTTTCAGGGTCTTCACTATCTCTCAAAATCAAAGTTCCTTCAGTTTTTATTATTTTTCACTTGTTAGATCATTCTTGCCTTTACAAACAAATGAACCCTGCCTTGCATGTGCTCTAAATTAACTTTCTATGTCACTGCAGTCCGTTAATGTCCACACAGACTCCTTTAATTCTATTGTTCTAAGATTGCTAATTGGTTCTGTGATTTAAGAGGACAGCAGGCCATTTTGTGCTGGCTCTGATCATATCCGTTTTTTTTTTTTTGTTTTAACAAGGATTTTTTGTATTGTTCTTCAGCTGTTCTTTTTCCTGTTCTATTGTCTCTGTGTGCAGTGCAAGAGTGATCCTCAGTTTTAAAAGTGATCCTCTTAAGCAGGCCCACTTGTTGTATTGACCCATTATTGACTCATCATTGTTTTCCCGGCTGCTGGCAGGTTTAAATAAGAGTTTGCCTCCACAGACCTCTGTCTGCATAGCCATGTTACTGAAACCACCTGCCATCTCTCTCCAGCCATGGCATTAGGAATGGCTCTGTGCGTTCTTTGGTTGATCAGTCCGTCTGCCACTTGAGACCAGACTGAATTAACTCATAAACTTTGGCATGGATTGTCATGACATTCTCTAGGATGAACTTTTGCGGTTCAAATTGAAATCTCCTCACAACTATTGGGTGGATTGTCATGAAACTTGTTCAAGATATATATAGCACTGCATGCAGGTAGAATGGTAATGACTATGGCGATGCTCCGCCTTTACTCTTGCGTAGCAGTTCAAAGTTTTCACTTATTGAGAGAAATATCTCAGCTTGATTGACATTCGTGATTCCCAGATGACGCATCCTGATGACGTTGGTGGTTACTTTCCCTCGAGTACCACCAGTAGGTGGACATTTTTGGTTTTCATTGAAATACCTCAGCAATTCTAGCATTGATTGTTATGAAATTTTGGTACAGGCGTTCATGTTCCTCCCGGGATGAATTCTAATAAGTTTGAGTTCCTAACCTTTGCTAACATGCTATCACACTAAACTCAGACCGTGAACACGGTTAACATTATACATACAGCTCGCTGTCTGTATTTAACTGTTTCGGTTGAGAGTAGTGACGCCTCTTTTTTGTTGTTCTAGCGCAAGAATGTTTTCATTCTCTTTTAGCAATTGAATTTGACTTTTCAATGAGAGAGCTGCTTGATGGTAAAGAGCAGAAGGAGTGTCAGAGTTTTGACTAAGTTCACATTAGGCAGCCATCACAGCTGAATACTAACCTAAAATCACTTAATTGGTTCTTATTGGAAATGTATGATGTGTCGGTGCTCTTGTCCTTTCCCTTTCTTTTCCCTCATTCTCTCCACCCGTAATTTACCAGATTGGATGCCCATTAAGAATATAGTCATTTGTGAGCCAGTGGTTGCCACAGGCAACTGACAGTTTCATTACAATAAATCAAAGTTAATTTTGTGGAGGAGTTGGTTTCATTTAGAAATGGAGCTCTGAACAGCTTCCGTGTGCATCGGTCATTTGGTATTCAGCTTCTCCTTCTTCTCCTCTTCAGCACTCTCTCCTGCTGAATTTCTCTCAACCTGCTGAATGGTACTCATCAGTGTCGTTAGCGGCTGTCTTTTCATGCGAGTAGGTTTCAAATAATTGTTGTTTGAATTATATGCCTGCAAAGCCTCCAACAAGCTGGAATCCCACTGTGGTCGTTGTAGTCATATAAAAACAAACAAACCCAATTCTTCAATGAAAGATCAAGGTCACGGTGTGCGCACGTGGAGCATCTATTGCAGGGGTATTCAATTAAAACTCCAACAGGTCCAGATTGAGAACATCTCCTCGTGCAAAGGTCCGGAACATTACAGTAATGTCTAACTTACGCCATTTATATATACTGTATATTCAAGAAGCCTAGTAGTAGCAACAACGTCTCTGTGTAGTCGACAACTGTCAAATCAAATATAGAAAGTACACATCGATTATATTTTAACAATTATTATTCTCAGTTTTCAAGTTTAACTGGATGGATTATAAATAATACATAAATAAATGTTCTTCTCTCATTTCACGTAAAATAATGTCTCCATCTAAAAATAAAATACACAAAAGAGAACTTTTGAAAAGCTTGCATCTTAAAAGAAAGTGTTTGAATTTAAGAAAAATGAATGAAAATGAAATAGCTGGAGTTCACTTTTTTTCTTCTCTTTTGTTAATCTCCATTTCACATCATAACGGTCTCAGTCAACTTCATAACAAACAATCTACACATCTCAACATCTTGCCCTCAGTTCAGACTGGAGTGGGTACGTTTGGTCTAAAGCAGGGGTCTTCAACGTTTTTCAGGCCAAGGACCTCCAAACTGATAGAGAGATGGAGCAGGGACCCCCGACTATATATCTATATCTATATCTATATATCTATCTATCTATCTATCTATCTATATATCTATATAT
>NW_022280036.1:13521778-13611048 GCF_004355925.1 Anarrhichthys ocellatus | reverse complement strand
TATAGATATAGATATAGATATAGATATATAGTATAAAACTGTGTTTTATATTAAATGGGCCTCGTGCCATGTATAAACATACCTCTTTATTGTGCATTCAATACTAAGCTATTCAAATAATACACAGGTTCATATATTCATGCTTTTATTTTAAACATGTGCAAGGTACAGTGAGTAGGGTGGCCGTGCCACTGCCATTTATAAACATACCTTGTCAGCTGATACCAATGCCAATATCAACGTTGTCTGTCAATTGCATGATAATCCTTCATACAAGCTATTGAAATTGACGTTTTAATTTTATACATGAATGTGGAAACGAAAATGAGTGATGGCCTATTAGTGCCACGTCCATGCATAAACATACCTGTTATCTTGCATACAATAATGAACAGATTCATATTTCGGAAAAAAAAACAAAAAACTTTTTTTTTTTTTTTAAATTGTCTAATTAACCCAAAATTTCGCGGACCCCCTGCAGTACCTCCGTGGACCCCCTCGGGGTCACGGACCCCCTGTTGAAGACCTCTGGTCTAAAGATGTGTGTTTGGTCTCATAGTGGCATCTCACATTGGCGCATTTAATAATGGCCACGATATCTGAACATATGAGACGGAGTGGTTTTGTAGCGCCAGCAGGAAGAATGAACAAATAACAGTCCGTCCATTCTTTGTTAATAGCTCCACTTTTCTCTTTTTAGAGCACGCCATGTGAAATTGCTTCTCCGACTCAATTACTTTTCCCGCTGCTCTCTCTCTGTCCCCGTCTCTCCCTTGTCTGTGTGTAAATTTCACTCGACTCACGATGCACTTTGTAATACATATAGGGTACATCCCAAGTCTCTTATTTGTCATTTCCTCGCTCCTCGCTTGAACCGGAAGTTGTTCTGCGCTGCCATTTTGACGGCCGTCCCGAAGCTCGTATTGCTGCTCGGAGGAGCGAGGACGCACGAGAACAGCCTTCCAGGAAGTGTTGTAACGGCTGACACGCCCCCTCTTTGTTCATCAGGTATGTGATTGGATGTTGCAGCTGATCGGACTGATGAGATTTTTCTAAATATCACTGGAGTTTAATACCACAGTGAAGACAGATCACAGATTAAACTCAAGCTTTATATTTGAATAGTTTTCTGATTTAAATATGTTCATTCTAGACTGAAGTACAAAAGGACCACAAACATCTTTCTTCATTTATTAGAAAGATTTGTCTTTCCATGATCTGATATTTCCCTCAATAAGTTTTATTATGGATACAATTAAAGTCAGAGAGAGCTGGAGAGACAAAACACTTTTTACATTTCATTCGGACACGTGAGGCATTCCTGAGTGTCGGGTTTGATGAGTTATATCATGTAAATTTAACCTGAAACATTAAGCCTAATAAATGAATGTCAGTATTCAAGAAAAACCATAATCATATTCTGGGCTAATTAACAATGACGTCACAATCAGAATATCAAAACGTACCGACGCAATTCATAAATATGACAAACTCATTCCGTAGGTAGAAATTGGTCCTGCCCTTATAAACAGGACTCAGTTTGTGAGGGAAACAGGGATGCAATTAAGAGACTTGGGATGTACCCATATTCGATTGGCTGAGTAGCGTCACGTGAGATGATTTACAATGCATGCAATTGGTCGGTGTGTTTCTGGTCTGACTGCTGAACGAGTGCCGTAAAGGCTAGAAAAGCTGTGCAGGTTAAAATAGAAGTGCTTCGCCAAAAATGTATAATTCTCAATTATCCATCAGTTATACGTCCGGGTCCGGACCGCAGTCCGCCTATTAGTGACCCCTGACCTATTGGATAGGATACAACATATGCAGCTTTACTCGACCATAGAGAACACAGGGTTCTGAGATTATTGTATACGGTTACTGGTACTATTAATCATTTTAGCATTTGAGTTTATTGTCGTTCCTCTATATTTCAAGTGGCTTGTTAATGCTGAATTAACTGCACTGATTTGTTTTGAATTCAAGTTGACCATATCATTTCCAGTAATGGTCACTTGTATGCAGACATAATAAGAGGCTGTCAGTGGGCCTCAATAAGTGGCTGCCCCTCTTTATTGTGTGGTTGTCAATGTACTCCACATTTTTCGTAGTGTGTGCTTTTTTTGTGTGTGCATCTGTTCATGTTGTTCTGGCATTGCTATTCTTCCACTGACCTGCCTGTCAAGCCGGGCTGTGTGAATAACGCAAGAGGAGGCGAGACGACGAGGAGGAGGAGGAGGAGGAGCTGGGTGTTTGATGAAAGCCCAGACTCCCTTTCTTTAAGTGACTGGCTATTGATCAGGATGGCGATCGTGCAAGCACTCTATTAAATCATATGCAGTCTGTCTCTTGGCTGTGGCATTATTGAGCTATTGACACTATTGTGAGTTGAACAACTCTTTGGCACAGGGATTATAGAGCCTGTACCCACAGTGGTTGATGTAAATTATATATATATTTATATATGTGTGTATGTATATACATGTACCGTATATGTATAGCCATTCAAATCAGAAGAATAGAATGCTAAAGAGGCAACCTAACATCAGCATTAACAAATATGATTTCTAACTAGTACTGTACATACGTACAAGTGCAATACAGTACATGCAATCAATAATCAGAACGTTTTTAGAACCAGTACCTGTATGACTCTGAACACATTCAGTTTTCCGAATTAAATTCCAGGTTTGTTGTTAAGTAACTCAGTATAAGTATATTAGTACAGGAAAGTTTCCTAATTATTCTTTTCATTTACATAAAGTCTGTCACATTCTGTAAAAGCAGGTGGTTTTAAGTGTGAATTTCGTTTAGAGTTGACCTGCAATTAGTGTGGTAGACGTCAACATCTTCCCACACAAGTACCCGTGACCTGTGTTCAGCTCGTCTGCTGTGCAGCCTGAATCGTTTCGCTGTTGGCATTGAGCTCACCTGCTGTTAACTGACTGGAAAAAGCTCACTCGGTAGCCGCCAGGTGATGCCGACGCTGTCCTACTACTGACCCTAACACATACTATTTTGACCGGGAAAGCCAGTACACCGGCCAATCAGCGTCCTGCGATGAGCTGCTGAAGTGGTTAGCTTAGATGCTGCAATATTATCAGTTGTATAAGAAGTGGAGTGTATTTCTTCATTGAGAGAAGACGAAGAACCGGCTTTTCTTGACGGTACCAATGTTTCTGCTCTTCTCCCAGCTGACTACGGCAAGAGTTTGATTGACAGATGGCTCATCCAAGCAGCTGCCAAGCATTTTTAAAAGTGCCTGCCCTTTTCCAAGCAGTTCCCAATGACGACTTCTCAGATGGTTCTGGGTAACACACCATCTGGCGGGTCAGGTTAGGAAAGAGTCCCAATTAGAAATAATAGACCTGCTGCAGCCTCTACTCCCGTCTTTACGTCTTTGTTCCATCACTCGATCTCTATGGATCTCCGGTGTCAACTGTTTTGTTTTTTTTGGTGTGTCTGGCTGGTAAGACCAGGCTGGCAATCCACCTTAGAAGCCTCATCTGACATAATGCAGTAGGATAAAAATGTCTTTGGTGTTTGACAGCTGCCTCTGCCTTTTGACAGGCTTTACACTGCTGTAATTAACCCCACTTAGCAATCTGTCTGGTTTTCTCTTTCTTTGTCTTTCTCCCCCCCCCCCCCCCCCCCCCCCCCTTTCTCTCTCCTCCCACAGCAAGCACTGAAGGAAAACCTGAGGCGGAGGGAGACGGAGGAAAAACAGAGGAGAGCACGGGCGGCAAAGGAGAAGGCTGAGCATGAAAAGCAGGAGAGACAGCAGAAGAAGAGGAGGTTGCTGGAAGTCAACGCAGGTAGAGAACCTGTTCAGTCCGTCTGTGTGCTCAATCTATCTGGGGGCAAATCAAATGGTGCGCGAAATCATTCCGAGACAATAACTCTCATTTACCGAGGATTTACCAGGAAACACAAGTCCCATTTTAATGGATTAGAGGAGACACCTATTTTCTCACAATTCAGTATTTATCTTGAGAAGAATGTAATCCGTCATCCAAACAGAAAGCATTTGCGCTTATTTTGATTAGTGGAATTTAAGTAATGCTGGAAGTAAATACAACATTTTAAATATGTGTCTCAGTCTCATGTCAGAATCACACTCCTGACTTTTATTAGTTTTGACCGATTAATGTCTCAAATGTAGTTTCCCAGTCATGAACAGCACAGATAGTTAAACCAGACATGCACTCCATTGTAACTCACTCTGGGTCGTGTTATTGTATTAACATATTAAGGCAGCGTTCACATTGTGTTGCTTTCCCTTGATTTGTGGAGACCCGTGGCAAGGTTCTTGATGTGTGGCCATTTCAACCTCTGAATTTAAAAGGTGATATTATTATTATTATTGATTGGTCATTGATCCAAGTATAGATGTTCCCCTCTTGCTTGACCCTTGACCCTTTCTGTCACAGGACAGAGCTGGCCAAGGACGGCAGTCATCAAGATGTTAGGGCTGCGATGTATTATCACAAGACACTTGACTAGAATAGATGATTGTTTAAATGGCCTTTAACCCGAGGTCAGCTGGTTGAAGGACAGCCTCTGTAACCACAATTCACCCGGTGAGTTACTCTTCTTGAGTGAGCAGAGCTTTATGACACAGTCCAATACTGGAGATGGTTGAATATCGCAAAAAAAATTGTTTTTCACAATTGCTGATCATACCCTCACATTAAGGTTTGACAGTGCACGTTGAAAAGCACAAATCTTGAACTAAACCACAAGCAAAATGTTTGGTGTTCAGCTGCTAGGTTGTCATAAAAACATGCAGCCAAATGCTGCGTGGAGAATCATTCGCCTGAAGAGAAACAATCTGCTGGCTTCTGCAAATAGTTAAGCTTAACAACTGTACCCTAATTATCCCTTCTCTTGTTTTCCCCTGATCCATTGAGTTTATAAATATGCTATTAGTAGTAGTCACACTTTGTGGAGAAGAGCAATAACATACCAAGTTACGACATTTTAAGAAGGTACTAGGAAATAAAAGGTCTCAGAAATGTTTCAAGCCAAGTTCTGACCAAAATTAGCTGTGTTTGAAAAATGTCCAATCAAACACATTCATTTCACCTTCCTGCTATATACTTTGTAATGTGCAACAACGTGTTTCTGCTGTTTACCCTGTAATTGTTGCAACAAAAGGTAAATTAATTGTCACCGTGATGACTTTACACAGTTGTAAAGTCCCGTCTGTCACTCAAACGTGACTTCCTGGTTACCATTTCATGTCTCACTGGTCTAGCAATGCAGCCCCATGCGTTGTTTTAACACACTTTCCATCCAACACAGCTCACTCTATTACTACATGTTAATGTTTATCACCTGTTCCTGAGAAGACTTGGCTTTATGATCAATATGTTTATTGCTGATAAGAGTATGTTGGGTTGTCAACAGACATCTGCCTTTGCTTTGAAAATTTGGTATTTTGTTATCAAAAATATGTAGTAAGTCTCCTTTTGATGTTTCCCTGCGCTGGGTAAATCATTTACTGATTACATCCTCTATTGATATCAACTTTGCCTATTTTTCAGCGAGGTGGTTTGTGCTTTTGCACTTTGTGTTCGCTACGCATGCTTGTATAATGTCAGTAGATATTTAGGGAGTATATGTAAAAAGTTATTTTCAAACCCTTCCCATTGCTGTGGCCCTCAGGTGTGATGTAGCTAGAGTGCTAACTTTATTTACTAAGCAGGTTCAGACATGGCAATAAAAAAAGTCAATGTTTACCTTATGCCAGAGCATCTGGTTCCAACTGCAGGTTGTTTTTCAGTTTGTTCCCCTTCCCCTTTGGAGCACCGCTGATGCCATAAACTTGTTCAACAGTGCAGCCTCCAGACCCATGTTCCAATGCCAAAGCCAAGCCTGGCAGAGCAGTTGAGCTTGGCAATCCCAGCCCTGCACCACCCATCTACAGCTAACATGACTATGCCAGCCACCATAGAACTCCTGGAGACGTTAGGGTGCAAGCAGAGAACCACCGCGCTCCATCCAGGCCAAAGTGTTGCTGTGGTCGTACTACCAAGCCAAAACCGATGCCTCTCTTGGCTGAAACAGAATACTAACCTCTCCATTTTCCATTCACTCTCGTCTGGACTTCCCTCAATTGTCACCGTTTGCCACAGAGTGCCTGAAGTTTTACGGTGCTGGGCTCCTCCAAATTGAAGGGTCATGTCCAGTTGAAATTTAATGAACAGGAATCTGGTGAAGGGGTTACGTACTGTTTGGTTAATCCAGTAGTTTGTGCTGTAGCTCACCCTCCGTCATGCTGTGGTTATCTGAAAATGCCAGAAACAGGGTTAAAGCCAGAAAAAAAATCGAAAATCTCCCGGTAGGCCAGTGTTGTGTGGGTTGTGTTTATATTAGGAAGGCTTGGTAATGTGAATGGTCTGTAGGCTTGAGACTTGGCTCTGTGTCTGCACTTATTGGCAGACACCATAGCCGGTGAAGGTGCTTCTACCTGTATCAATAATTCATGTTGAAACGTCACATTTGAAATATACGACAAAATATCCAAGCAATGTAGTCAGTTTGTCTTGTTCACTTTCAATCTGCTTTTTTGCATTTTAATATTTTTCTATAATATCCTGTGTGTGTGTGTGTGTGAGTGAGAGGGAGTGACGTGCATCGCCTTTCAATATACGCTTACCCCATGGTCTGCTGTTATTTATGCAGTATTTGCATGTAACATCAGCACGTAAGCCTTTCCCCAGCATGAAGCATGTTGGTGGCAGCCTCATGCTGTGGGGAGGCGTCTCAGCAGACGGCACCCGTGGAAGGTAGGCTTGTGAAGGTAGAGGGTGAAATGAGCGCAGCAGAATCTAGAGAAATCCTAAAGAAAACAAAACCTTACGGGAGGGGCCGAATCAGAATCCTGACAGCAATTAAATCAAGAATTTAGATACCATGAAACTAATCGGAGCCTTGGCAGTCTTGTAAGGAAGAATGGGGTATGATTGCAGAGTCCAGCTGACAATAGCCAAACCACGTACACACACACACACAGCAGTAATTGCTGCCTCTTAAGCGGATGAATATAAAGACTTTGGGTTTCATATTTGTACTTAATTTAAATTGGTTTGTTTTCAACTTGGCAGTAAAATCAGTTTATCTTTTTCCAGTTCGTCATTGTCAGAGAAACAAACATACGGTACATGTTTGTTTCAGTGTCCTAAACCTCTCGTGTGTTCAATTTTTCACTCGCTTAGATTGACAGCTTGGACTTGCTCGTGTGTCGAGTTGTGTTTCACCGCTAACTTTTTTTAATTCAGAAAAGAAGTTGGGGAAATAAGAAAATCATGAGAATAAACTTCAGCCCAATTTTGTCAGAAAGGCTTATACAAATATGCCTGGAGCTTGAAATGTATTTAGATACGCTCAAATTTAGATGAAGCTAAAGGCAAACTCAGTGACATCCTCAAGAAGTGATGTTTCTGGCAATGTACGACACTCACACACACACGCACGCACACACACACTCACACACGCAGATTGTTTGGATGAAATTAATATGTGATAGAGATTTGGTATTGTGCTGCCAACCCAGGACAGGATTTTCTCTCTCTCTCTCTCTCTCTCTCTCTCTCTCTCTCTCTCTGTGTCTCACTTCTCTCTCTGTCTCACTTCTGTCTGTCTCTCAGCCTATTTATTAACTGAAGAGCTTTCTCTTTGTTTGTCAGGAAGGATTGTCCTCAATGGAGATTTTCTGTGTAATCATCTGATTATCCATCAATTCCCTAAAAAGCCCCAGAGAGCCTGCACGTCCACATTATGCTGAAGGGCACAGCAATGAGAGACAGAAGGGGGGAGCGCTTCTCCTGGAGGAAATGATCAAAATGGATTTTAGCTTCTTTACTTGCTGCAGGTATCTGCATTTAGTTTGGTTTTCGGCTTTGCCTACTTATGTATTCCCGCAATGTGAGCTGCTCCCAGTTTGCTTCTCATTTGCCTCGGCCTCACTTACCTGCCACACAAACTGGGCACCTCCAGACACAATAATGTGCAGCCTGGCTTCGTCGCCTGCACTGTGTGTTCTGGCAGTTTGAGAGAGCGAGAGCATCAGCTTGCATACATTTGCATAGGGCCCTATGGAGATTGAAATTCAGATTGAATAGGTTTTTTTCTCCCCCCCTCCCCACACCTTCCTCCTCCTCTAGCTGTGCCTGGCTTGTGTATGACAAATCTGTTGCATTAACTCCCAGGGTAGGCCGGCAGCGGGAATGTTTGTGGAGCGACAAATTACATATCAGAGCTTTATTTAACATTCCCTACATGGCTACAAGCGATGAACTATTAAGACGTCAAATAGAAGAACAGCGAGAGATGCAACCCTGCATGCAAAGATGCTAAGAGCATAGACGGGGCATAACAAAGAGAGGGAGGTGGAAAAAGCAAAACATTTTTCGCGAAGCTTGTGTGAGATACCGTATGTTCTCATGAGATAGTTCTTGTACCATGACTTGGTATTATAGTGGCGCTCACTTAGTTGGTTTACATGTGATGCTGTTTCTATTCCTCATACCTTTTATCGTTATAATCGACTCACAGTTTGGTTGGGATTGTGCCGGTGTCTTTTTAACCCACTGCACAGCGGGCTGGTCCACTGTGTTGGTGTGAGCAACGAGGCTAAAGGTTCGCTACGTGTCGGACCGTTGCGCTCCGTGAGGTGTGACTGTGTGAACTTGGAGGAATCAAAAACATGTAACAACTCTGGTCTTTATGGTGTGAAAGGTATAAATAAAAGTCTGTTGAACCCAACTGTGTTGTAGCATGTTCCCGTAGTGCCACAGTGGTGCACAGGGTGTGGAAAAAGCATGCTGTCACCGCTAGTTGGTGGTGCAAGGTTGGTGCAGAGCGGGTGCAGTTTCTCTTGTGTGAGGGTTTGATGTAATTCGCTCTGCTGTATTTTTGTGTCTGGAGCCGGACCTGCTTGTGTCCTCTTAAACCGAAGAAAATAAATCACTTTTCTTTTTTTTTATCTTATATATTGTTTTTTGGGGGATGTACATTCATTATTCATTATTGCCTTATTCATCCGTCATGGTGTCCTGATCTTTCTTGGACTGACTCAAATTACAGATCTTTTCTCCTTCTCATTAACATTATTCTGATTCCTATTTGAAATCCATTTTATCCAGACTTTGTACTAACATAGCATCCGGGCAACAGAGCATACAAACATTCTCTGCTTGTGACATCTTAATACCAAGCAACATCTCTGTGTGACCCCCCCACACACACACTGACTGACTCATTCATTGTTAAGGTCCTGAAGCTGTAAAACTATAGAAATTAAATCGATTTTTTTGTGAAACTATACACTTTTTACCACAAAGAAAAAAAGCAAACATTCGGGAAAAGTCCCAAATTAAACGACTCTCTGTTCTTTTCTTTTTCTGTATCGTATACAAACCCTTGTGTGAGTCCTGACCCCCCCCAGGTGGGGAACTGTTCTAAAGGGTCTATGATAATTCTATGGGGTATATCTATGAATTCATGGATTTCTCACAGGTGATTAGGTCATTTTGTGCCACTACGAACACAGACTTCTACTTGCGGCAAACACGATTCGGATTCTGAAAATATATATATATTTATTTCTATCCTTCAGTTGCGAGGATGACCAGCAGTAATGTATCACAATATGTATTAGGTAGTTATGATGCGCGGTTGTCATTTATACATCTCTATTCATCATCCAGTGAATGGTTTGGCTACTTGCTGCTAAAAGTGTCAGTAAAGTGGAACACAGGCTATTCGAGAGAGAGAGAGAGAGAGAGAGAGAGAGAGAGAGAGGTGGCTGACTGCCCTTATTGCACCATTTGTCTTCTAAGTGTCCACGGGTACGAGGTGGTTGGCCTGCATTCGTTGTACTCGGGCATGTCATTTTCTCTTGTAAGCTTTTCCATCGCAGCCCAAGTGACCCTATTTCTCGCCTTGCTCCGGCCCACCTCTGCTACACACCGCTACGACCGGGCCATTGTCCTGATGATAAGTGCGGCGCGCTGTTGAGTAAAGTGGCGGGAAGTATCGGTCCAGGTCTGAATAGAGCGTAGACATCGACACACACACACACACACTCGCTGGCACTCGCAGGCTGCATGTCCAGACAATGAAAAACCTCAATCTGAGCAGGCTCTGATTAAATAGATGGCTGAAGTTTCACCACAGACAGGAGGATAACTACAGCCTCTTCCCAGAGGTGGAGGTTAAGCTTTGTCTTGGTTCTTCCCACAGAGTTTATTCTTTTGTTTTGTTGCAGAGTAAACACCTTTCTGCTTTTTTTCTTTTTAGTTGATCTCACGACACCCACATTTGTACACCGAACCACAACGAAGAGGGCAGTCAAGCTAGACACCCCATCGCTAGACATTAGAGCTCATTTGGCTCACTTCCCGCTATCTGTCACTACTAAATAGGTTGGACTTGGAGCTTAATGTAGAGTCGCAATGACAAAGATGTGAACACAAGGTAGACACTCTTTCTAGTTAAATAGACACCAGTAAGGCCTGGACTGGTTTGTGAGAGTGTTTTTGCGTAAGTTAAAGCAAAAAGCCTCTGTGCACATTGCACGCCTGTCATGGGAGCTCTGAACCCAGATGCAGCGGAATAGGAATAGGCAGGCGAATTGTGCACATCAAAGCACCAATCAGTGGCTCCACTGCCAAAGCCGGGATACCACTCTTCACTGTCCCGTTCCTCTCACTAGTCTTTGTTCTCGTGCCACGTCCTCCTCAGCACCACCTTTCAGAAGCTGAATGACTGTTTCAAACCCATTTCACAGCGACTAGCCTAACTAATATTCCTCTGCCATGTGTTCGTCGTCCATTACTATCTATGTGACACGTCTGTGATCTCTCTCTAAGTTTGTGAGCATGTGGGCGTGAGTGAATAAATATGTTGTGGTTTTCCCGAGTTTGGCTGTCTGAAAGCACCTCTTGTCTATATTCTATAAAGCAGTTTTCCTGTCTCGGCCTGTCGGAGTTGCTCCTGATTGATGTGTAAAATTGGACTGTTTTTGCTCCTGTATATTCCTGAGGCGGGAGATCTGAGTGGGTTTCTTTTTCCTCGCCTCCCGAGGCACACAAAATGTTTCATGTACTTGTGGGTTGGAGTCAAATGGAGTACTACACGTGAATGCGCACAATGCCGGTTGCAATAGATTGATCTGCTTCTGTGTTTCCTGTGTGCCATCCGCGTTTTTGCGTGTGTGTGTGTGTGTGTGTGTGTGTGTGTGTGTGTGTGTGTGTGTGTGTGTGTGTGTGTGTGTGTGTGTGTGTGTGTGTTGTCGGAAGCGTAAAGCTTGCTGCCTGTGATGAATTGCCACAGCAGTGGAGACAAATTTGGACGTCGAGGAGCGTTGGTGTCGCGAAGAGATTCGCGCTGCCTCTCTGCTCTGTGTAATGATGAAGAACTGGGCACACATCAGCCAGGGGAGGAATGCAACTGTTGCGAATGAAAAGCACAACAAATGCACACGTACACTTAGAAGCAGGCAGGCGAGGAAGTGGGCCATGATACATCCACCAAATGTGTGCGTGTTTGTAGTCACAGCTCCGTGTGGAGTTTGGGCACAACCACAGCCCACCGCCCCAGGGACCGTCTGCCCTCAATACAGGAGCTTCAGTGGGTTTGCTGCAAAGGGACCATGTACTGTGGAGCTGATTGACAGTTTTTGTAGGTCTGCAGAAACCCCACCGTGGTGCCGCGCGGTACTGTGCGCATGAAAGAAGATGGGAATTTCAGTTTGCAGGCCCCATGGTACACTGTGACTGTAGCGTTTGTAGTTAACGGCTCGTGAAAGAGTCGACAGAGATGAGGAGGAGAGCTTGTAGGCTTCTCACGGAGGAGACGAGCTTCAGAGGTTGATCGCTGCCTGCCATCCCAGTCCTCATTAATACCTTTTGAAATAGACCAACGCTATCTGCGTCTGTTAATATTTAAAATTGATTATCGCTAAAACATCTTCTCAAATGAGGGACTTTTTTTTTTTTCAATTTTTGCACCTTCGTGAAATGCCCTCATTAGGTTGTCAGCATGAAGGGGATAGTGGACCAGCTTTTGCCCCCCCCCCCCAAATTACATTCAATTAAATATAATTAAATATTCTCTTTCCTGGGCTACATGCACATTTTTTTGGCATGGTTAAGATGCCACTGTAGATACAACTATCAATCTAAATACAATGTAAATTTCAATTAGCTTGGTGCAAAGTAAAAATTAACAAATAGATAAAGAGCCCGTGGCCAAACCTTATTGTATAAATGTCTTCTATTGTATTATTGTATTGAACGTTTCTTTCAGCTATCCCACTGTGTACCTCCTCACCCCCCCCATGTTCCTCCAATGTGTATTAATATTCCACCGGGAGCTGTCAGGCCAAATGGAAGGAGTGACAACAACACACCCAAGCTTAATCAGAGCAATGTCCTCCTTCCCTTCACTAAATCAGTGGTGGGAACCAGCAGTCACAGCTTGGCCTCTGTGAAGCTAATGAAGTTTTTCGAGCACATCGTACTCTAACGGATCTTATACACGCTTAAAACCTGTTACCACTCCAGTCAAATTAGCCTAAAAGGCCTATTCAAGGCATACCCAAAGTAAATTGAAAGTTGTTATTGAACCATTTGGAGTACATGCATGGTCAGAATCACTGTAAGTGCTACTGGCATTGAGTAATAGAAGTTTGAACACCCTGAAGTAGAAGGTTTTTATTTCCGCCTGAATATTTCTTTGCAAACAGATGCCTGCAGATGACTATAGCTGGGACTTATTAGCTGGAAAACACAATGGGACCCCAGCATGAAGCCTTACCTAGCCCAAGTTCAGATTTGACAACAATACCACAGAAAATTTACATTTTACACATGTTTTACTAAGGGTATGTCTAGGCACTTTCCGAAAAAGGCCATTTGGAGACCCATCGTAACCATGGTCACATACCTAGGCTGTGTAGAAATGTGTATTCATAATTCAAACTAAAGCTTATTTATGTCTAAATACAGTTATCGATAAGTTATTTCACCATTATTCACTTTCCTAAAGTCTCCATAACTCTCAAAAACTACACATTGCATTTTACGCACGAACGCAGACAGCAGACCCGCAGTTACGCAGGTGACTTACGGGTTGAGGCTGTAAATCTAACCCCTGAAACTGTATATCGTTATTTTCGAAATTTCATTGGCTATACGAAGCGTCAGTCATCAGAACGATCGGTTGCAATTGGCTCGAGCTTCACACGAAAGAAGAGGGGCAGGCACTGTCCTTCAACGTGGACTCTCGTTGGCTATTCTAGGCTGTGGAGAAGACATGGAAGCTCCTAATAGGTCAAGTGAGGTGTCAATCGAAAGGTCAGAGTGCAGCCGCCATTTTGATACCAAGATATTGGCAGTGTTTACATGCCAACTGGAGTTACTACGGAAAACACATAAATAATTAGGCATATCTGTCGGCTAATTTCAAATAATGCAACATCAGTCAGTAGGTATTTATGGACGTAATAATGTGTTTTGGACTAAATATTTTACTGGATTGGATCGTCTGGACCTTTGGCAATGTAACGAGACCGTTTTTGTCTGAATATTGTCGATGGGTGGATTACTATGAGGCTTCATCGGTGAGTTGCCTCAATTTTGTAATTGTTTGTTTGTGGGTGGTGGTCTGACAGAGGCGTTGAGTGTACCTGCTGTTGTGATTGTATCTTGAAATGGTTTGCATAAATCGAATCACAAGAATCTTAGCTTTCCAAAGAGATGTCGCATCAGTGCCTACCTATACATAGCAGTTGTGTACATAACACAGATGTACACTTAACACTCGTGGGCGGGCCGTCGGAGTGTTAACAGGCACAGCACAAAGGGTTTAATTGCATGTGAGCATATGAGATATCTTAATTGATACTTCAGTTTTACTAAATGTGGAGGCAAAGTTGCGATTGTGAATACTGGCCTCAGATTGCATGTCACAGTGAAAGCACTGCCTGAAGTTGGCAGGAGCTTTTGTTCTGTAGAGCAGCACCAGGCATAACGCTCAGTTGGTGACAGCAAGCTAGAAATCCAGAGCAGAAAAGTCGGGGGCCTGGTGCTGAAGGAAATTCACTTTGGAGGTGCCAGATATTAACCGCACCAAGGGTGCACATGGTGTCAGCAAGTGTCAGAATATTGCTGACATTGTATGTATAGTTCATGTTTCATCTGCTTCTCTTTTGCAGGTGTTGGCTCAATTCAGTTATCGTTCCTTTTTTTCAGTACAAACCGTTACAATATTAATAATAATCGAGAATTGGAAAAAGGCTAATACAAACTGACTTACAGTCAGGAAAACATTCATATTTTTTTAAATATTAATAATTTCAGTGTCATTTAATTTTAATGTTTTTAATACAATAACAAGATCACTAACTTTATTTGTGATTTAAATGGGGTTGAATGTCCGAAAGAACCGTAAGAACTGAAGACAATAAGATCAGACCATTCTATTTCTTTCTTTTTTAACATCTTACACTACAGCACTTTTTTCTTGTATTTGTTTAAATAAGCTGGTATAAAGGACACGAAAGTAAACCACACAATCAGACTGATAGACAATATGAGCTTTTAATGTCAGTATGTATAGTTGTTTTCCTTACAGATCTGGAGAAATTTGATTAACGATGGTTAAAGCCTGATCTCTCTCAAAGCCATATTTACTATGTAATGAGATATGATATTAGAACGATTATGATATGATTGTATACAAACAAAACACATAAACACTGTGCTCCACCCCCCCATTTTTTTTGTGTTACGTTTGTGTGACATCCACTTGTTAACCTCTCAGTAGCACATTTAGCACTTTGAAGCTGTAGTTAACAGGAGGCGAAGCACAGGTGATTACAGTGATTGGAATGTGATTTGTTTGTTGCTCCAGCTGAACAATGTATGCTCTGATGAGCGTCCTTTAGACCGAAAGCTACAAATATGGTGTTCTCTGCATAGATTTAAGTGTGCGGGTATCTATTCTACCAGTGTCAGTAGTGGAAACGTAAGGTTTGGTGGCGAACAGCCCTTCACATGTGCATGGAGGTTGACAAAGACTTCAAACGTTACACAGAAGCAGCATTGAAAAGAACCCCCCCCCACACACACACACTCGCAACTGCAGCATCACTTTTTATTGACAGGGTGTGTTCTCCCTCAGCATTCCCATATACCTGCGATCCTTTTTCCTTCCCTTCCACTGGAGGCTGTTTTTTTTACTGCAAATCACAAGCCGGGTCCATCATTATGCCTCAGGTGTCAGGCCCAGGTTTTCAGCCGCACCAACACAGGGCGTGATTTAAATGTCATATCTTCAAAGCTTTTCCCCTTTCTACAATATATCTGCAGTCTGCTGGTTTCCCCGGCTGCAACAAAGCAAAGGCTTGATATTTTGTGTTGAGAGCTTTGGACAGTAAAGATGTTGACAGGTGCGAGTGTTTCATTCCAGCTTGACAGGCCACCGTACGTCCCTGTATATGGGACTCCTGTGCTGCAGTAGTTAACCCCTGAATGCTTCCTAGTAGCGCACGAAATAAGGAACGCGTAATTCCACATCTTTTGTTGCACGTCAACATTAATTATTATCATCAGATGGATGGTTTGTGTGTGTGCTGGAACGCAGCGTATGAGATTGACAGACAGACGGCGTCAACAAGCCAGGTAGTTAATGGTAAATGGACTTTTCTAGTCTTCTGACCACTCAAAGCGCTTCAACGCTACATGCCATTCACCCATTCACTCACTGATGGCTACCACGCAAAGGTGCCACCTGAACTCAAAAATAAACTAATGGAGGTCAAAGGTCAAGGTCACCGACATTGATGTGGACTGCAAACATGACTGGCGTAGAGCAGCGAGGCAGGGCTTGTATTTATTTTTTATTTATCTCTCCTCTGTCTTCCAACACCCCCTCATTCTTTTTCTTCTTGGGTTTCACAGAAAACGATGAGACAGGTGTGATGGATAGTTTGCTGGAAGCTCTGCAGTCAGGAGCTGCATTCAGAGACCGCAGGAAGAGAGCGCCGAGACCCAGAGGTGAGTCTCATATCCTTTATCGACACCTTCACGCAAACAAAGACGCATGCGTAAAAAACCTGCTACCCATATTGTACTTGTGGGCAATGTTCTGATTCCAGTCAGATGTTCAGAAATCACAGTGAGTTTAGGTCCTAACTAAAAGCTGAGGGAATTGAATACATCCTTGTGTTATCCTGCCTTGGCTCCACACATTCTCAGTCCCTTGCAAAATACACTAGTTTGTTGTTTGTACACATGCTTGCTAGGAGCACCAATGCCAGAGAATCACTGTCTGATGTTTGGAGCTCAGTGAATCAACACCCAGCTATTTATTTTCTGGCAGTCTTAAATCCCATATGCTCTTGAATCCAAGTCGGGTTCTGTACATGTTTTGAACAGACGGTCCATTAGACTTTAGGGGGCAATTGACAGAGTTGCCCTTAAACACGGTATTTTCTGTTAATGGCCTTCTCTTCACAGCCGTTCTTCAGCTTGCGAATGCCTCCTTGTGATCTTTGTGATCCCTCTTAGTACGGTAAGATATGTTGGCATTAAATGTCCCCTGCCCTCCACAGATAACCAGCAGAAGACCATCAGCCCCAGCTCCTTCCGCCAGGTTCTCAGGCCTGTTAACCATGGTAAAGCAAGCATGCTCAGCTCTGTCTTTTATCTGCTCTCGGAAGGCCGTCATAAACAACTCTTGCATGTATTGCAGCTTCGCCTCGACATTTCGTATGTCCTGCTTTTGTGTGTGTGTCCAGTGACCATTTCAGTTGTCCTTTTTTTTCCCCGTTTGTTTTTATTTGACCTTGTGTGCTTTCTGAAAGTGTGAAAGACCTTCTCTGAGGCAGTGCGTTGTGCAGACTGTGAGAGAAGCATGATTGAGAGCAGCCCACACATTGCTTTCAAAGAATTTCAGTTTGACAAGGTTCCTAAATTGTTCAGTAACTGCAGCACTTTAAGTTCAGCTCTATGCTTCTGAAGGCAAATCTTTCCCATTTTTAAAACTTTATATATAGGAAGCTACAGATGTCTATTCACAACAGTATAAGTCAAGTGTCCTCGAGTCAAAATGAGTATCTTGAGTTTCTCACCTCTGACCTATGTACTGCAGATTTTTTATGAAGGGCCGTGAGGCATCTGCACCAAGATCAAACATACGTACGGACTACAAATTAGATGCAAGCCACTTGTAGCTTTGAGTGTTCAGTGTTATCATTTAGAAACGCCATGTTCATAATTTAAAATATACAGGGCAATATGTGTCTAACTGAATGACTTCCTGGGAGTGAAGATTGGATGGGATACTAATTATACCGAATCAAATTTGCCCCATATCATTCATAGCTGGGAACAGATATTGTGCTTTGGCTGTTGCAAAAACAAACAGCAGCTTTCTTCTCTTGTCAAAGGGTTACTACAATCATCACTGAGGCACTTAAAAAATTACGCCGTAACCCTGTTACCACTTATTACTTGTAATTGGAATCCCAGCGGGCTGGGTACAGGCACGCATGAATAAAATGATTCACGCTCAGTCCACCCACAACATTGATGGCAATGATAAAGGGCCCTGCTCTGTTGTTCTGCTACGACTTATCTGAAATTAGATTGGAAGGGGACGAGGGGGAGGGAGGTATACAGGATGGGAGGAAAGAGACAGATGGAGGTGGCTGTAACATAAGAAATGGAGAGAGATGGTGTGAGGAGGTATGAAAGAGCCAGTTGGTTCGGGTGAAACTAAGGAATAATGTGAGGGCATTGGACTCAGTTTGTCTGTGTTCAAGAAAGAAAATAGTCTGTGCATATAAGGGATGCTATTTTAACAGG
The DNA here is from genome assembly GCF_004355925.1 of Anarrhichthys ocellatus. Taxonomy (NCBI): domain Eukaryota; kingdom Metazoa; phylum Chordata; class Actinopteri; order Perciformes; family Anarhichadidae; genus Anarrhichthys; species Anarrhichthys ocellatus. Next base: position 13,593,172 of record NW_022280036.1, on the reverse strand, counting down.
GGATTATTGTAAAAAATTAGCGTCCATGCTGCTCAGTGTCCGTGTTGAGCAAACGACCCCATGGTGTGCTGTACAGGTACTCGGGTTGTAGACGGTTGCTGGGCCAGCTGCCCCCTGCTGGCAGCTTCAGACACGGCCTTGTTGACTAATAAAGCTCAAGGCTCGAGCCTGTCACTGCAGGCGTCATACTCACTGCCAGCCTCCCAGAGCAAACACAGCTAATTACTTTTCTCTGCCCAGCCCCAGCACCAGCTCAGCCCTCTCAGTGCCCGTTCATCTTAATTTCCCCCTCTCTGCCATCTGCCTCCTAAATAACACTCCTCCTCATTTCCCTACCATCCCATATCCCCACTGTCTCCCTCTATACTCTCATGGCCTGACAATGGCCCTCCCCAAACATAATTGCCTGTTATTGGTATGGAGTCTCTCAGCTTCTCCCGTTGCATCCCTTCTCTCCCACCTCCTTCTCTCCTACGGAGATCCGGGCCTTAATTGTCCTGGGTTTAGTCGCTGGAGTGGGTGAAGCCCACCGGATGCTCCCCGTTTAGTTCGGAGGTGATGAAGTTCAGTCGGCGGCACGTGTGTGTGTGTGTGTGTGTGTGTGTAAACAGCTGCTTTCACTTTCACCCAAACACCCAACCGCCTCCTTTCCCCACAGTTTTAAATACCCTTCAATAATTGATCTCAGGGGTGTTGCTACACTCCGGTGGAGCCGCGAAGAGAATTAAAACGGAACGATCTGTGCCAGAAGATACTGTTATTTGTGGTGATGGGGAGAGATCGGAATGGTCCGTCCGGACATGCGTGGTGCCATTAAGCTCTCACACCAAGGGAGACTCGAGTGCACCGGGGGTTTTCCTGCACTGGTGTGGTTGTTGTCCGCAGAAACAAATCAGATGGCCAATAGATTGTGCTCCCCATCACATGGAGTAGTTCAATTATGTCCGGAGTGCTTCGCAGTTCGGCGAGTGTGATTGCCACACACTGGAGAATCTCATTGAAAGTATTACTCCACTGTTTGCTGCAGAACCAGGGGCGCGCATCGTCCCCTCCCTTATTTCCCCCCCCCCCCTCTTCTTCCTTCTCATTCTCTTCCTGTTCTACTCTTCGGTTTACTGCTGGTAATAAATGATAAATGCAAGGGTCCTGGCCCGGGTTCCCAGCATTTGTCCCGACTTCCTCCGTCTCTCATCTCCTCTCCTCCCTTACCTTTAAATTGCCTCAGCGCACTTTAACATGAGCCAGCAGCTACGGTGTTTAGCTCGCTCTGCAGTCTCTCACACACACACACACAGACACACGTACACATAAAAATACACAGACACACCCGCAGACTTCAGGGGATCGAGGTAAGCAGGCTTTGCGGTGGCTGTGGCCTGGGTTAGGATAAGGCTGCAGGGCTCTGGGGCTCCTAGACACTCTAAATTGGATTGCGCTCCACAGAATGATGGATCGATGGTGGTTAGCCACACAGGTGTAAGAGACTTGAATCTGCAAATTGAATCTATAAGGCAGCCGTAGCTTTCTTAACTTTGTCCTTTTGAAAACATCTCTCCGGGTACTGTCTGGTCATTTCAGTCTTCTAAGCGAGCCCTCATCACACGTTGAGGGGAATCACATAACTACACTTGTTGTTATTTTTTACGGTTGTGTTTGACAGAGAGCGAGAGCCTCAAAGTTTGTGACGCAGCACAAGCCAGATTTTGAGTGTGTGTGCGTGCTCTGAGGCCTTTCTCGTGGAGTGATGATCCGTTACGTGTGGGGAGGAACAAGATCTATGAGGGAATAAATGTCTCTGTCTTTAGGAGCAATTACTTCAGAATGTCTTTAGTGAAACCCGACCTAACAATTATCATGTGTGATAAAGCTCTGAACTAGAGCTTGAAATTGATATAAAGGTCACTTCACAAAGTCGGTGAACCCGTATACCGAATGGAAACATGAGTAGTGTCTCCTTACTTGCACTTGAAAGCATTACGGGTTAGACCATAACAGTATGCATCTAGTTATTGGAGGTGTTGCATGCTATGTGTTTCCATGTAACTCCATGACCTGTTTTTGCTGATTACATGTTTCTGTATGATGTTGGATCTTTGGTTCGTACGGGCAGCTATTCAGTTAAGACTTTAAATAGTTTGGATATATACGTGTGGATGCTAGTAGGAGTTGACAAATAGGCTTAATTTGACACTCGACCCACGATCTCTTTCAGAAGTTGTGCTGCACAAAATCATTGAGACGAAACTGGGGAGAGTGTGAAGTTGAAGTGAAAGTAGAAAGTAAAAGGAAGTTTGTCGCCTCCTATCTCTGTGCGTTCTGTGTGCTCACACGTGAGACGTTTGTGACAAACTAGCTCCGAGAGTCAGTCACTCTTGCTTCCTGGGGCTGGGGATACTCTAGTGGAATCTGCTGTTAGATGCTTGCCTTCTTTTTTGATTGGGCCTCTTATAGACTGTGATATGTGGATTCCACTGCAGGCAACTGCGTCCTGCAGATTGCGTGTGTGCTTTCCCATTCCTCTTTCCCATTTCTGTCTGTTCGTGTCAATGTCAATTATGGGAGAAAGCCTGCCATCCTTCCAAAGTTCGCTCAGTCGACTCTTTACTTTTTGACTTTGTTTTGTCTCCGCTTTATCTCTCCCCCTCGCCTTGCTGCTTTCCCCCTGACATGACATAAGCAAAAAAAAAAAAAAAAAAGAAGGGGTTATTAAATCATTTCAGTGAACCCAAGACAGAAGGGAGCGCACAGACGCTCTCCTCCCAAGATCTATTTGAATTGATGCTGCACGTCGTCGTTTCAAAAACGTAACTGTAGAAGTTGCTTGATTTATCTGCATTTGGTCACAATATATCATCCACATCACGTACGTTGGCTGCGTTTTTCATTAAAGTGACACATTATTGCCAAAGAGCTTCTGTTCCTGAACACCGAGTGCTCACTCTCCCACTTTCGCACATACTCGCTCATGCATACATGCATCGAAATTGTCGGCTTAAACCCTGTTTTTTAATGATGTGCGGGTTGAAGGTGAAAGGCCACTCCTGGGTCGGGGCATCAGCTGTGTGGAAGACTTGGACAGGTGTACTGCTCTCCGTATTCATGCCATAATCATCTGGCCACTTGGAGGCACAGTGTCTCTCTTACCGCCACACTAGATTGGTGGTTTCGATGTTTAACGGCTCTTGTAGACAAAGGCGTGTCCAGATGGGAAAGTGTACCTTGACCTGCCTTTGTCTGTCTGTCTGAAGTGCTGCACTCGGTGTGTGCGTGTGTGTGCGTGTGTGTGCGTGTGTGTGCGTGTGTGTGCGTGCGCATGTTTGAGCCTGTGCACACATGCATTGAACAGATGGAACAAGAGGTCACCTTAACAGAGTGGCTCGTGTAATTAGGTCCAACATGTGCAGTGAGACTTAGTAAGTGAGGGCTGTAGAGAACAGTAAAGGAAAGATTTTATTTTTTCCTACCTTTTTATTCAAGATTTGCTGAGAACAATGTTCTCTTTTCATTGAATGCCATGCTGCACTCTTTCACAGTTACACTCAGTCACACGTGGAAACTGCCCAGTACAAAACAGTCAGATCTGTTGACCACTTAGCAGCTTTTCTCAAGTAGTTGGATAGTAATCGTCCCATATCTTGTTCTGCTGTTCTGGTGATTGAAACAGCGACTTCTCTAACCTTTAGCCTGGAAGCAGCGCCGAGTACCCTTTTATGTGTGTAATACAGGCAGTAATTAGCATGAAATATGTTTCTCACTGCAAACGTTTGGTTATAGATTGCTGTTTACTTGTTCTGTTGCCTTGGAGGCGCGGATGTAGACAGTGAAAAATGTCTTTTAATGGCTCCCACTCTTGCTGTTACGGAAGTCCTGCCTCCTGATTCCGAGGCTTTTTTCCCACCGAAACGTGTTAAATTGTGATGCACATCCATGTCAAGTTGTGTTGAAACTACTAATGACTGTATTAGCGGATGCTAAGAGGGCAACACCTCTAGCAAATATAGCCTTATTCATAAAACTGTACTAATCTCTGTAATCCATGCCCAGTCCAAAAGTGTAAGAGGATGAGAAAGTGAAACGGTGTGCCGTATATTCACTCGACTGGTTGGGGAGGTCAGCGTGATGGATGAGAGCAGCACGCACAAACACACACAGCCACCCGAGCTCGGCTGTGCCCACTCGGTCCTAATAGAAAACATATGATAACGAACACCTCTGCACTCTGCTCAATGTCGCTCCCCGCCGTACATCCCACGTTTTCAGCCAAGTCCTAAGCCGATCAGGCTCCTCCGATATCCACTTTTAGCTGGATTATGAGGAAGCTGGGCTGTAATAAAGGCTGTGGATCGTGAAATGGAAACTGGTGTTCAGCATGTTGAGCCAAGGACCCTAATCAGTCCATTCACACCAGCTCAGGCCCCAAACAGTAAGTGAAGCCGCTAATGTGGGATTGCTATTCAGCCGGCGTCTGAGATCCTCCTCGTCTTTTCTTTCCACATGCACACTGTCTCGCCTTCTGCCTGCCTCAATACACACCTTATGTGCAGGGAACAGAGGCAGAAAAGCCAGTGGGTAAAAAGTTTAAAGATTCATCAGGGGTTTAGTTTCCATACACACCTCTTTTTTGTATCGGGTATTTAAATATAATGTGTCATTGTTTCCTCCCCCCCCGTCTCGCCCGCTGTCTTTCTTTGTCTCTCCATCCTTCCAGCCCCCTTTTCTCATGAACCGGTTACGTACATCGATTGAGACTAGGCTCTTACACAGTACTCTAGTTAATAATGCAGTGAGAAATGAAGTCATTCTCACCATGGCTTTGTGCTAATTAAATGTTACAGCAGCCTTATCGCCCAGCCACACACATTCCTGGTCCTCCCACATTTACCAACGCCAGCAGCCATATCACGCAGCCGTCAGGGAGAGAAAGAGCTTGGGAGATGATTATATGAACTTCTGTTGTTGCGGGAGAGGAATGAGTGCTATCTCCCCTTTATATCTATGCCCTCTGCAAAGCGAGGCCTGTGGTAACACCTTTGGTAAAAGAGCGTTACAGGTGCTTCAGCGTCATTTCTCCCCACTCATCTCACAGTTGTGCTTCCGTCTTCTCAAAGCATTTGTTTTACTTTTTATTTGTTTGTGTTTTTCAGTGTCTGTCTGGCTTCGTGCTTCAGGCTAACATTAGCGACTGGTCACACTGTGGGCCTTGGCAGAAAGAGACACTTCTCCGTTAGCGTGTGTTGCTATGGCTGCCCACTAAGCCGCCTTGAATCGGGAGGTAAAGCGGAGACTTTAAGTGGGAGTGATGAAAGGGGATGATCTGTGCCTTAAAATTCCACTCACCTTCCTGCAATAACCAATCTGTAAACAGCCCCATATCCAGGTATCATTCTCCAGTGCACCGCACTCATACAGAAAGAGCAGCAAACACCAAGGCTCCTGTTGTTGATTATTCCCAGGGCCGCTTTAGTCTGCGGTGATAAAAATGATCACATTTTTCCAAACTGCCTCATCTCTCTGTCTCTCTCTGGCTGTCGTGTATGCTGCCACTCCCACCTGCTATGTGTCTCCCCGCTGATCCAGAAGCTCTGAGTGCAGCGAAAGAAATTTCCACGCTGACAGAGCGGCAAGGCCAGCCCTCAGGCTGCAGGATCCGTTTGATGCTGGATTCCCCATAGAGAGTGAGACTCAGGCTTTGCTGATCTGCTATTATACAGTACCGCCCTCTTATGCCCATACACTCACTTATTCGCATTTTTGACTGTATACAGCCACATGCATTCACTTCAGCACGTACACACACACACACACACACACACACACACACACACACACGTGCGTCCCCTTGTCGACACTCGCTCATCCTTGAGTCACATGGCCATGTTTGTGTCTCTGGCCTCTGGGCTTAAGAGCTTCATTAGCCTGGCACTAGGTTTGATTAGCATCCTCGGGGGTACAAATTAGCAAACAAACTCTAGTGATCTTGTTAAAAAAAAAAAAAAAAAATGTCACTCCGGGACTTTCTGCAGATCGCTTCTCAAGCACGTGATTAGCCCTGTCATTCAGGAGTGGGTAGTTTTACCTTAAATCAAGTCCTTTTATTGAGGATATGAGAAAAACTATGGCATTGGTACTTAGCGGCATTGCATTGACTGCATGTGTGGATTTCTATTGATCCTCCTCTCCACCCTCGAGGGGATGGGCGCCTCAGGTTCTGCACTCTCCCTGTTTGCATCCTACCTGACAGGTCGATCCTACCAGGTGACATGGAGGGGGGCCGTGTCGGAACCACGCATGCTGACTACGGGGGTTCCACAAGGTTCAGTCCTGGGCCCCCTTCTCTTCTCACTATACACAACATCACTGGGTTCTGTAGTAGTTCTCTTGAAAATCGATGTTGAATACACTTATTGTAAGTCGCTTTGGATAAAAGCGTCTGCTAAATGACTGTAATGTATTGTTTGTGCTTCTGAACATGTCACATCAACATGTCACATTACTGTAGCATGTGCGGCTGGGTGTGAATGGGTTCATTCGGGGTGCTAATATGTGGAGATGTGCAATGTCCCAGACTGTTTTTCATTCAGGTGAAAATTCCTTGAGCTGCTGCCTGCTCTGTAATAACCATACTTGACATTTCCCTCTCCTCCAGCCTGTGGAGACTAGCAGATGCTTTCCATTCCAGTTGAACCCATTAAGGCCTTCTCTTCTCTGCTGCGTCCACTAGCCTGTCCTTTGGTAGGGCCCTCCTGAATGTCAAAACTCACTGTTTAGCGTCACAATAAAGCAGCTACTGGGTAGAGCAGTGAAGGCAAGGAAATGGCTGCTGGCTGGCAAAGGGCACGGACAAAAAGATCATTTTAGAAAGCTTGCCATTGCTCATGCAGAGCTGTATAACGAGGCTATTTTTCGTTTGTCATCCTCTGCGTTTCCCGTGTCTCGAAACATCAAGTTACTGAACTCTGTAAATCTGCATCACTGGTCAGAGTGTTGACTTAAAACAAATGGAATACAGGCAAGTGTCGGATTTTCTGAAGCAGCATTTTTCGACTTTTACTGTAGTAAATCTGCTGGGTTTTTTCTTGGTGTTTTTTTCTTCATATTTGATCAACTCCTGTGCCATGCTGTCGACTTCCATGTTGGATGGCAGAGCCCGAGGTTGTGAAGTTGTCTTTCTGTGAATTCGGCAGTGCTTATTCTTGCTTTAACGGTTGTATCATTGTTAGAATGAGATCCTCCACAGGGCGTTTAGCATTTTGTTTTGGACAACGGATGCAGAATTTCAGTTGTAGAAAAACCCTCGACCCAAAGTGGAGTAGGCATAGGTTGACTAGTTGAAAATGAGATCTTAAATTAGATTTTAACTTCCCTCACATTGACAAATATAAGCAAATTACAGCTCACACATTTTTCTTTCATTTGGTTTGATCAGGACTTTGTTGTGCCTGTTTGTTGGAAGCAAGACTTACACGGCCCAGTTCCTCTTTCAATAAATATTCTGATTCCAACGCTTCCTTGTCAATAATGTCTGGCTCCAAGCTTCACAGGACTTCATCTTTTCACAAATGATTTCCAGCCGCTGTTACTAATGGAGTAACATTTGTTTGGGACAGTGAAAACATATTTTGTAAACAAGCCATATTAATTATCCTTAATTAATAAATCGCATTAGAGCCCGGTGGGGGTTAGAGTTTGTAACAAATTCAACCGAAAAAATAATTGATTGACAGAATATAATGAATAATTTAGGGGATTTAAACAATAGTCTTTGGAAAACTAAATGATAGAATAATTGATCACTTTAAATCTTAATGCAGAATTTGATTAAATGGGCAGTATAATAACCATGCCCAGTAGACCTGATTATTGTTTTTGGTTGCCAGGCCGAGGCTTCTATGGCTAGTCTTGATTTGTGTACAGACCTGATTATTTTTCTGAACGGGGAGGTAATTAGCCTGGCTGGTTTGAATGGTAATTACAATGTCAGACAAAGAGGATGTCTAAATGTATTTCACTGATAGTTCTGCGTTTGTCCACACAGGCAGTCACACACACACATACGCACACTCGTGTATACACGCAGGTTCTATTCAGCGCGCAGTAACATCTCCAGCCAAACACATTTATATACAACGTTTGTTTTAATACAACGTATCTCACATTTGCAAGCTGAAACAATAGAAAATTGGTTATTTGCTTCTCCAGTATAAAACTGTCTGATACTGGCAGAAAGCACAGAGTGGGCTGAGCAGGCATGTTGGGATGTAGCTGGCTGAATTGGCTTTATTGTTTTATGTACCTCATTACTCTCACTTTGAGTTCCGTTCATAATGCCATTCCTGCCGTTGTTACACACAGAGACGGGAGCCTCTCGATGCTGCCGGAACTAAGTCATTTCATTTTCTTCAAAAGCACAAATAAAGACATCGTGGACACCTGGCCGGTTTCCCACTTAAATATTGCCTCGTGTCATTTGCTAATTTTTAAATCCTTTGGTTTGGATGATAAGTGAATGCATTAGATACAGTATGCTGTTCTTCTAAAGCAAAACCAATCAATTATTTACACAGCATGGCTAGAGACCGTAATGGACAAAAGTCTAGAACACTTTTTAAATTAAATTTTCAAGCTAAATCGCTCAAACGAAGATGTTTCCCTACAGGTGCTTAGGTGCTTACTGAATAGAATATAACTGAGCCTTTTGTGTTTTCATGATCAACAATCTCTGGCATATAGGAGAAAATACCAGCAATGCCGGATACCAATATAGGCTCCATTGCTATGACAGAAATCTTGTGTTGAAATTTTGAATTTACTCTTTTACACCAACCTTTTGAAATGTTTTAAGAATCAATCATTTCAAGGTTACAGTTGCACTTTTAATTAAAAAGAGCCCCTCTCTGTGTTTTATTTATCTCTAAAGTGGAGGAGGACAGAGCAGGAGGCTCTTACACGGGGCCCACGGGAGTACGCCGTGGCTTCCCAGCGCGGTGACTTAGACTAGACCACAGCGGAAAGCTTTAAGAAGATAGAAGTGGCCCTTGGATAACATCTCTTCTTACTACATAGACAAAGTGTAAGACTGTCCGGCCTGCGTGGGCTCAGACGTGTGAGAGGGTTAATGAACGAGGCTTATCCACCAAGGAAGGTTTTAGAGGGAAGAGGCTGGCTGCCTGTAAATCATCCATCAGGCTCTCCAGCGAGCCGAGTCTGAGCTCTGACAATGTAAGGTGTTTGGGCTACAGCAGAGGGGACATGATTTATCAGAGAGGTGAGTGATTACGCGGCGCCTCTGTGCGTGAGAGAGACGGCCAGAACTAAAAGATGATCCCATATCGTGTCATGAAACATGCAAAGAATAGGCAATGGGTGCCTGTGAAAAATAGCCGCGTGGAGACACTGTGGATAAATGAACTGTGGGTGTGTTTAAGTTCGTATGGAGGACATCGTAATGGGTTCGACTGGAAAAAGAGGCTGTTTCTTCTCAAATAAATAGCCTATGAGATCTATTCTTGATGGCTTGATGACATGTTCTAGCTAATTGCTGTGGTCCTTCTGGCTTGTCACTCTGTTGTGTCGCATATAAAAACATATCGCTTGGAGATGACTAAATGTAGCCTCAGATAATTATCTGTCTCAGGTGTTGGAGGGGAAAATGATGGGCACCAAAATAGATCAGTGAAAAAAAAAAAAGCCTCAGATCTCTTCCTGGAAGTGTGGTGGATTCAAATAATGAAACGCTTAATGCTAAACCACTGGGTTTTTCATGTGCAAATTCAACTTCACGCATTGACAGTTCTCACCTGCTCTGCAGATGACTGGTTTAGATCTTACTTGTGTCTTATTCTTTTTATTAGATGCAAGTCATTATCTTTTGTTTTGTCCCAGCTCCCGAGATTTTGAAGCATTCATTCTTTGATGAAAGGGGTGGGGGGGGGGGTAAAGGAGTTGACATCCACTTTAGTAGGCTTAAATGATCCACTTTGAAGATCCAAATGGAGATAAATAAATACCAGCAAACAATGACTACAGACCAACTCACCTCTGATGCAGCTTCAGAGGTGAGTTGATAGACGCCTTAGATACAGAGGCGGGAGTGAATGGTGTTGAGATGGAAAAAACACGTTGAGGTGTATCTGCCTGGAGACTGTTTGTGTATGTAGTGTATGTCTTTGTGGAACCCTTTCAACAACGCCCTGGCTGTTTCGACTACTTTGTCAAATGGAGGTAGAACAGTATTGTAGATTTGAGCTTTTACCCCTCCAGCTCCAGCCTTTTGGCCCATGCGTACTAATCCTCAAATCGCTAAATTGCTCTCACCAACATATAGTGATCACACTGTACAATGCAGATCAGATGGCAGCCCCGCACTGTACGGTGCGCAACATGGATTTTGTTTGTTTTTGCAAAAACAAAACAGAAAAGTGGCATATTTTTAGGTGACACAAAGTTGCAGAGTAAAGCGTGACATGAAGCAGCAGTCAGCAGGGCTTTTTAAAAATGTTTTACCTCTGAACTCATTTGTGCAGAAATTAAAAGATAAGAAGATATTAAGGGTGGAAAAATGTCTTATGGATAGTTTGTTTAGAAGAGACTGTGGGAAGTAGGTTTGTGAGGTCCAGGAAGCCTCTGCATTGTTTGTTTACTGTCTTGCTTTTTCATTTATCTATCAACTATAGCAATTTCTACATCAGCTTTTCCACCCGTGTCCTTCGGAATCTCTCTCAGGCTACCACTGCCAGATCTTTTATCATGTATATCATGCGACAAGACAGCGGCAGGTCTTTTTCCCGTTAACGCAAACCAAAGAAGTGGAATAGGAGTAGAACGGACATTCCCATCCCCATTCAACTTGCAGGGTGGTCAGAGCGGCAGACTTTTTTTTATGTGCTACTGAAAAACAGTGTCCGTTCTACTGCTATTTCATTTCTATGACGCGAAACATATTTGAAAATATCAGGATCAAGGACTCGACCACCGGCACACATTTACTGTAAATTGCCAGAATGTGTCGGATGGGGAAATGATCCCATTGATTTGTCATGGACTGGATACACCGTGTTTTAGAGCCTCAACTAATTTAACACCCACATGCCTCAACTAATGTGCCTTGTTGTTCCAACAGCCAGCTTTCATTCAACAGAAATATACTTAATCTTACCTCTGAAAGGTCACAGTTCGCCCAAGCCCCGTGAAATTCACTTTTCGCTCATTTTATTGGTGTGGCAGCAGAGATGTCAGAGAACGACACCTCAAATCCCGGATATAAAAAAGCAGATAAAAGTGAGACTGTGTGCATGGCTAGATATCACAAGCTGAAGTGGAAAAAAATGTCTTTTTGTAATTTGTGTGAACTGACCCTTCAAGGTGAGTTACAGCACAATTATTCTTGAGTAAAGCTGGCCTAACCTTATACGTTGTGATATGGTTCTGTAATGCATAGCTGCATGGTGTGTTTCTGGGAAGACATGAAGGAAGGCCAAGACGGAAATTGAAAAGGAGAAGGGAAGGGGAGCTCAAAGTAAAAACAAATGGAATAAATAATGTCAGGAGACAGGTGTCCATTTCTCTTTTTTTGGTCACTGTCTTCCCCCCCCCCTCCTCTCTCTCTCTGTGGCTTTCTCTGTCTCTCACTCTCGTCTGATGAAATTGCCGATGATTTATAACAAATGTCAGTGGCAGGCGAAGCAGACTGCTGTTTTGTCCCCGTCAGAGCCAAGTAGAGCCTGAGGTAGGCAGCTTTGCTTATCAATCAAAGCCTCTCATCCACCGCCGCTGTCAGTGCAAAGCTTACTGGATCACCGGCTCCCCCCAAAACCCAGGGCCATCGTGGTTGTCATGGAGATAGCGGCCTATGGTGGCACAGTAGCTGAAGCAAACAGGAAGTGACACGAAACCTTCAAGGTATCACCCTGTTGACAGAAGCCCCCTGTGTCACACACAGATTGCTATGTGAGAACAGTGCCTCGTTGCCGCCCGTCTGGCTGCTCTTGTTACTGAACCCAACATCCACACAGGCCTCGGCCTCCTCCCCCCCCAAACCACATCCACTGATCTCTAATTCAGCAATAAGTAGAATTCACAGGTGATCTTTGTCTCCACTCATGCTATGACATACACACGGCCTTGCCTTTTGTCTCCCATAATCTTACAGCCGCTGATGTAGAGCGACCGAAATGTGTTGATTGTCTGAGGATTTGCAAGGAAGAGCCGCCATTAATTATCTGTCATTTACAAACATTTGGGCATCGCATTCGCAGACAACGATTTTCTTTTCTTCCTTCCTAATTCACACCCCGCTGTTAGTTTATGATGAGGTCTTGCTGCTTGATTACAGACATGTTTGAAAGGTCTTTGCCTGGCAAGTGCTGCTTTGTTAGGTCTGCTTTGCCAGATAGGAACATTTAGGGTGAGGTCGGTGTCCTTTGCTCTCAGCCGCCACAAGTAGAGCTTGCACAGGAACCTGAGCCATGAAAGGCTGTCAACTGGGTTCAGAGGAAGAAGTAGAAACCATTGATTCTATGGTGTACAGTCTGTTGTTCCTTTATTTCAAAAATGATGTTGAGCTACTGGTATTTAAAAGAGTCTTCAGTAAATATCCAACAGAAATTGACAGCAGTCTTAAATGTGCTGATTGTGCAGTAGCCTAGTGGTGCAACGGATCCTAAAAGTCACGGTTCGGATTGTATCACGGATCGGATCAAATATTGGATCAACACAAAGTATAAATATCTAAATATGTTGCTGTGAAAACATCTTCAAACTACTGGATTTATTCAAGTTTCTCACCAACACTACATTTTACGAAATTACAGGTGACCCCACATCATGATCACGATATAATTTACCTTCCTTCACTGAACAGAGCCTGAACGCATCGTAATGTAACTGAACGGAACCTTCGTTCGTTGTCCACTTTAACAGCTCTCCTCCGGTCAGTTTGAACACAGATTAGATGTTTACGTTATCAAAGATCGACGACTATGAAAAACAGCAATGCCGATGTCCTGATCATATTTTTTACGATGTCAGTAAAACTTTATTTTTACACTGTGACGGTTAAGGTAAACTGTGTAATTAATCCGCGGCTCACATGTGTGCCGAACCGTGAGGGACGATCCGTCATCGCAGATCGACAACGATCCGTTACACCACTATTGTGCCGCATCTACGGCGTCTATTGTTAGTATCAGATTTTATTTTAATGTTTCCAAAACACAATTTTAGCTTTTTAAATGGGCATGTCATGAAGCTCCCAAAGCCATTAATCTGATCAACTCCTATTAGATCATTTTTAAGTAATCAACAGACCAAATAAGATCAAAGACCATATTTGCTCGACGATGCACACTACCAGGACAGATCCAGGATTCTACTGAGCTTCTTTTTCAATTTTGTTGACATAATTGGTGAAATAAAATGATGTACGTGCAACCATTGTTCCATTTGTGTTGCATGCAGAAAACTCTCAAGCTTCAACACATCTAGTATGTGAAATGCTCTTTCATTTGTGCAAAAGAACTACGTTGTGGCCTGAGCGTGTACAAAGTGCTGTTAACTCCTCCGTATTCTTGGGGTGAATGTCCTCCTGTTCATAATATATTCTTAATTCCAGAGTAAATAGCCAAGATAAAAAATAATGTGCAGGAATATTAACACAGAAAATACCTTTTGACAGTATGTTACAACAATGCAAATTTGCTCTGCCCCATTCCTTCCCAGCCAGCAGTAGAGAGAGAATGTCCTCTGAGGAGAGATTAATTGGATAATGGCTTCCTCCTTTTTTTTTTTTTTTCTCCCCGTTACTCCTCTTGCTTGCCGTCAACAATTACTGGTTCTGTCAAGGTTGATTGTCCATCCTGCCGTACCTCGTTAAGAGAATACAGTGCCTTAGAAGCCTCAATTTAGCGTTTTGAACAGTTTTTTTAAGTCTACTTGAGCGACACCTCTAATTGTGCTGTGGTCTGTGGTTTTCTTGTTGCTGCATTTGACCTCAGCACATGCACTTCATCTTTTGCGTCGTCTCTGTTCGTTTCCATTTGATATTTAGATGAACACATTCGTTATGTAAACAATCATTTTTAATATTAACTGATTTTCATTTTGTACTCAAGAAAAGCATCATGTGTTTTTCATCTGCAGTGTCCAGCACAGACATCCGACCGATAATTTATACCTTAGCATAACAGTATGTATATATATTCCATACATGAACCTGAGGCTATTTTTGTTGTCTGTCTATGTCTACTAGAACGCGCTATATGTCACACGTCATTGGTATACACGGCCAGAGTAACAATGTGTGGGCCTGGTGCCTCTCATGAGGGCTCATTAAATGGAAAGAGAGTGAGAGTGTCGGAGAGAAATATTTGGCATACTATAGCATCTATCATACATGAAAGAGGAACATCTCTCTTATATGCCACAAAGAAAAACTGTCTTAAATATCAGGATTATATGTTGGTCAGGTCTTAGCTTCAGTTCCAGTAAAGTGCACAAGACAAGTGGTTTAGTTTAATCTTGTTTATTGAGGAGGAAATTCTTGCGAGGTAAACATGCGGTTCCAGTGCTTTTAAGACTTTAAGATAGAAAAGAACCGTTTTAATTGCTTGATCACGCCACTGATTAGTTCACAGTCAGCCTTAAATGCTATCTGAGAATCCCTGTTCCATATGATCTGTGTCACTGAAAAGACTGCAGCCGCAGTACAGAGTGTCTATGAGATCATTCCCTAACTACATCCACAATTTTTAAGAATAAAATGGTCCAAAAACATTCGGCCTTTCATCTCTACTGTAAGACAGGTTTACCTTTTATATAGATATGAACTTGTGCTGTAACTCAGTGAGATTAAAACCTAACTCTTTCTCCTGTAATGTGCGTCTGCGTGGCTTTAGGAATCATATTTCCGTCCATTTGTGTTACATTCAATTGTTCTTTTACATTGTCTCATTCAAACTAGCCATTGTAGTTTTTGTAAGGTAATCCACATTAATTCATTAAAAATGTGACCGTTAGAGCCAAATATGGTATTGTTATTCTCTGTGTATACATTGGGTGGCGCTATACTAATGTCCTGTGCTCCGTCTATATAGCGATGGAAATCACTGTTGTTGTCAGGTGTTTGACCCCGGAAGGGCAAAGGGTTTTGACCGCTTTACGCTATACGGTAACGGTGTGTGTTAACTGGTGCGTTTGATGTCGGGGTGGAAAGAACGGGACTGTCTGTACGTTGTTCCACACCGAGAAAATAAACAAACTATCATTCAACCACATTGTCTGTGATGTGATGTACCCGATGCAACGCACCTCCAAGGTAATCGAGACGTACAACCAGCGCGTCAACCAGGTCACTCCAGAGGGAAGGACACCTCAGTAGCTTACGAAACAAGACTGGGCTCCTTTAACAGTGACAGTTTGGAGATTTTAAAGCTCAAACTGACATTTGAAAGTGTACAACAATTGATTTAGTCATTTGTGTTCTCTCACATTTAGATTCTGTGAGAGAATCTAACAGAATCTTCCCGCAGTTTCAACTACGGGAAGATTCTGTTGATCTCAAACTCAGTGGGGGAAAAAATACACCTCAAACCAATAGAAGCCACCATGCAACCAGCAGATTAATAGATTTCTAACTGAATGTGTTTTTATCAGAGGGTCACCTTCAAGGACTGAGGATGATGTCAAGAAGATGTGGCTTCTTCTGTGTCATTTAGTGGCCATTGGGGTTTCACTCTCAAGACTGCTTGATCCCTAATGCTGAGCCTAGATATTTTTCTCTCGCTAGTATAGAGGGTTTTTTTTTTTAAAGCACAGTAGCTAAGCTGAATTTTTCAGATAATAGGTTTTTCTGTCTCTCTCTCTGTGTGTGTGTGTGTGTGTGTGTGTGTGTGTGTGTGTGTGTGTGTGTGTGTGTGTGTGTGTGTGTGTGTGTGTGTGTGTGTGTGTGTGTGTGTGTGCGCACAGTATGCAGTCGCACAGTTGAAACAAGAGGGAGGTAGAAGGAATACGGAATCTATACAAGGGGGAAAAAAAAGGGAAATGTAAAAGATGTAAAGAGGGAAGATGAAAATGATAGTCAGTAATGGAGGCATTAGCACGCCCAAATTAAGTTACAGCTTTACTGCTGTCCTGTTTTTTTGTTGCTAATGAAAACACTGGTTAATATAAATCTATTACAATGCTAATCGGAAACACAAGGAGCTCCTCAGCGCTCTGCCTAAGCTAAATATCTCAGGGCATCCTGCTGCTGCGGTTTACTTACCTAACGCAGGCAGAGTCTCGAACCACCTAATTCCTTGTCATTCTATCTAATGCAATATCTGTTCTTCCCAGCTGGCAACCTCCTCAAGTCTTTCTTTCTCCATTTGTTAACCACGTTTCCTCCTGAGACTCTTGTGCTATAATACCAGGGAGGCTTTGCACAGTTTTAAATACATACGTCGCAGTCGAGATCAAGTATAAATCAAGGAAAAGAAGAAAAAACAGCAGCCAGCCTGGATTCAATATGTTTTGCAGTGTATTTCGTCATTTACTTATCTGTATATGTAACCTTTTTTTTAATTTTTTTATTTTATTTTGAAGCTAGGGTGAAAATTCTCACTGTGTTTATATCAAAGTGTCTCCAATAGACAACTCTAAGTTAACTATGCAGTAGCTTTGGGAACTACTTCCACACGACACAGGTTATCATCTCATCTGAATTTTTCACACACGTCTTGCTTTCAGTTTTTATCCTTCGCAAAGTGATGCAACATCAAGCACATCTCTTCTACTGCATGCCTACCTGCTTACACCAGGGGGTTCCCTGGTATGTTTACTTATGTATAAATCTTTTGAGCTTCATCAGCGCGACAAGTGTTTACAAAGAGTGAACTGTGTGTGTGTTGTGGGAGTTACAGTATAGCATAGCCTCTGTTATGGCACAATCACTGAATGATCAATGTGGGGGAGACAGCATTGATCTGCTTGGTGAGGGAGCCTTGTGATTGAGAGCGTGTGAGGCTGTGAAGAACATTTTTGTCTCATAAATATGATTCATTCACGTTTGTGTTCATGGAAAGTTGTTAGCTAGCGAGCTAAACTGTTATTGTTGTAACTCCCAAAGTCTGTTTTGATGTTGGCATCGGATTTAGGCTTTTAACTTGCAGGCAGAAGCACTTTGTTAGCTATTGGGCCGAGGCTCGGCATTGGAAGCCATTTTTACAGGTACATTAAAAAAATCCTAACAATTGCATTATAAATAGAGCTACTTGTGGCTTCTTTTTTCCTAAAATACTCACGTTGTTATTCATCAGAGGTGCTTTTGGAGGGTTATATTTAGATTATGTTAGAGATGCTAGCAGCATTGGCTCCAGAGATCGCAGTAAATGCAGGTTGGTCTGTCTCTTTAAATGTGGCAGACATATCCATGATGACCAGAGTGTGAATCCTAATCACTTCGGTGATCATGAGGTCGTCATTTGTGGTTTTGAGTGGAATGTCTTGACAACACTGGGTGGATGCCATTTCAAGTTTATATTCATGTCTCCCTCAGCATGAATTGTAAAACACTTTGTTTGATACTTTGGTTTATGACCAAAACTGATGACATTCCCATCATTATTAGCTGTAGTTTGTGACTATTGCTAATAAACAAATATCCTAACATGCTCAACTAAGACGATGAACATGGTTCCCATGTGATGTCATTACATGGCGTGTTAGGATTGCGACATTATCGAGTACAGCATCACAAATCTCCCAGCATGACTGTGGACTCTCCGCCTTGTTTAAACGGTTAACCTGAATTAATATTCGCACATAAGTGTTCATGTCTAATGAAGTTGACTTAGTCCTTGTATGAATTACAAATCAAAGCATTGAAAGGACTTAAATGGACGCTTGTGCAACTCAGCCCTATTAGTATCCGGGATTCCCCTTTTCCTGTTATTATTGCTTACCGCAGAATAGAATAGTTTCTCTTTGCTGAAAAATAACGCCTCTTTGTTTGTCTGTCACAGTTGACTAGTAGCTGCCTGTCTCAAGAAAAAATAATGACAATGGAGGGAGACTGCAGACATTAGGAAGAAAGAAAAATATCATGAAAAGAAATATGAAAATGCAAGGGTCAGGAGAAAAACACGAGTCAACAATAACGAGAAAAGCAGAAATAAACAGATGTTAAGAAGTAAAGAAAGACGTAGAACGAGGCTGCGTCTACAGGGAAAAGAAGAGAGGCAGACAAATGGACAAATGTCTTTTATTCACCCATGTGTTTTGGGAGTACAGCCATTATTAGCTCTGCATATACTGAATAGCTGTCTAGTTTCGATACAGCCATTGATTCAAAGTGGGTGTTTGTGAGCGTGTATTCCCGTGGGTTGTAGCTAATCATCAAACAGTGGTGTGGGCCAGAGTTTGCTCACGATAGTCTGCCAGCTGATGTTCATTAAACATTTGGCACAGGACGGGCTGTCTGGACACAAGGCGACCCGTGCCAGTGTGTGTGTGTGGGTCTCTCTCTCTCTCTCGCTCGCTGAACTGTCTATATACATTTGTGTGTGCATGAGAGAACACATAAGTAGCACACACTGCTACAAACCAGTGGTTGACTAGTACGAGGCTAGTAGTAGGCTAAATACAATCATTGAACGGACACCAAAGAGCAGAGGGTTCGAGGCGGCTTGGTTGTCAAGAATCTTGTGGGATGGAGACAGGTCGGGTGGGCTGGCAGTGACAGAGAGAGACGATAGAGAGACCTGGTGGACAGCACATGTCCATTTCACGTTGTGAAATCATCCGTCTATGCAGCACGCTCCTCCCATATGGAAAGTGTCCAAAGGTTCGTTGGTGATTATTAGTAGCCTGTGTGTGTGTGTGTGTGTGTGTGTGTGTGTGTGTGTGTGTGTGTGTGAGAAATCAGTACCTGCATTCCAGAGAATAGCCAGACATCAAAGTCGAATGATAATTCATCGTCTCTAAGCAGTCCATCTATCAAATGGTAGAGACACGCGTGAATGTCATTTAGGTGTCATCCAGCAGGTTACCAAACGCTGGTGATTATTCAATCTGATTATATTGCATCATGATGGAATTGTCAAATACTAATTTGCTAATTTTCAAACCTTTATTTAACCGGCAAGATCCCATTGAGATACGTCTCTTCTGTCGTGGAGTCCTGGTTAAGATGGCGATAGTTTAGCCACTTGGGGGCAGCGGAAACAAGTTGTTAACACAACATTGACATATCGTCTCCTTTCAAGTTGAGATGGCCAAACTTGCTAGGAAACAGTTGGTCCAGCAGTTATGGAGCAGACATTCCCACTCACTTGAAGTTGTGTTTCAGGCCACCTGGCAAATGTAAATTTATTATTCACTGTCTTTTCGATCTGTGTATGTGTCTCCCAACAACTCCTGAGATGGGAAATGAGTGGCTCTTTAGCTGCTAAATGCTCCACCACGCTCACCAGCTAGTTGCTAACTGCGTCCATCTGCTGTTTGGTGCCCAGCAGGAAGTGTACAGTGAGATTTTAGAGCTTTTTCCAGTGCTGCCGAAAACAACGCTATGTGAACGATGAGTATGAAACATTGTCATTTGATGCATTATAATAACAATATTGATTATAGCCGCTTTATATTCAGACGAGCATTGAGAACAACTATATAGAAGTAGCCATCTTCTTGCTTATGGTGAGTTTTACTGACGTTAATTCCCAGCCCTGAAGCTTCTGAGGGGCCTTTCTCTATTTTAATGTTAATGCATCACACTGTGCACTCAGTGCTACCACAAGTACCATCGAATGAATAAGACACCCTCAGCTACGTTTATTAGCCCTGTCCACTTTACGCTTCAAAGTCTGACACCCTATTGTGTCTATTCCACCCTGCTCCACTTAGCCCGCTTCATGACTAACATCTCTCACCGCATCATTAAATGAGACTGCTGTTTGTGATTCTGTGTTGTAGAAGGAAAGAAAAATAAATCGCACCTCATTTTTTCTGTTAGGTTTATTGTACCAAACCAGTGAAATACAAGTGTTCACTGTTCCTATATGTGTGTGTTGATTGTTTGACACAGTATAGAGTACAAACGGCCTCCCTCGTGACTCAGGGAAGAAGAGAGCGTGGCCGAGGCCAAACCGGATGGCACGACGCGCGCGCCTCCTCACTCCGCGTCCACAAGCGCATAAAACAAACTATTGTTTCTTCCACGGAACTCCGTCGCCCGTCTCCCCTTGTTATCGCAAAGCATGATACATTTCACAGCTTTCTCTGCATCCGCCAACTTCTAATGATGTACAATGTGGGCTCAGCAACACGAGCCTCCGCATTGTTCTTGTTCACTGCAGCACTGATGCGTTTCAACATTTTTTTCATGAATGCATCAGCAATCTCTCTCTCTCTCTCTCTATCACTCACCCTCTGCACCGCCTCTCTCTCTCACACACACACACACACACCACACACACAGTTTTCCCTCCAACCTGCTGCTATTCCCATGTTGACAGAGATGACAGTTGAAACCACTCCCTAACTGGTTGGCCGTCAAGCACCATTTTGCCCCCGTCATTCAAATGTCTTCACCTGACTCTGTCTATGTCAACCCATCTCAAATCATTACCTCAGGGTCACAGCTGTTCCATTTCAATTCCAGGATGCCTGTGCACTTCTCCGAACATAAAACACTCAATACACAAGAAAGGAAAGGAGATGTTCTACCGAGGCAAATAGGTTTCCCTTCGAACAGAAAACTTGATTCAATCAAGTTATTAGCCCTCGCATATTGAAAGATATTATTGGATATTAGGGGCCACTGTTGGATAACGATACAAAGAAACCTTTACAATCAAGTCATGATATTCTGACACAAAAGTATAAGAATTGATGTTATTTCAAGAAAAGTAGACCACTAAAGTAATGTTGAGAAAGGCATGTTTTGACAACAAAGAAATACAAAAAAAGCAATAATTATCTGCGTTTAGAATCCGACGGTGTAGAGACAGAGGAGACAGTTCACAGCTGTCTCCCTCCCTCGCCTGTGTGTCAGTGAGCAGGGGGGCTTTGACCCCTTTCTTACACCATGTGCTTGTGTTTTGTTGGCTCTGCGCTTGTTGGCACAGCTTACCGGTGGAAATAAGTCCGCGCTCCCTGCACCCACATGCAGCTCTGAAACATACCAGTTAGGCATCTGCTATTTGTTTTTATCTATTCAACTTCAGCTTTTTTTTTTTTGTCCCCAAAAGGCAATTAGCTTTTGCAGCAAGACACAGATAAGACGGTAAAAAACTAATAGCCTACATAAGGTTCCCTCAAAAGGACAACATGGATAAGTGTTAAGTAAACAACATAGCCGATGATGTCATCATAAACAAACAAATAATATGAATGTTTCACAGTCAGCCAGCAGCTCCTATCTACCTTCTATACATTTTCAAAAATCTTCCTGCTTTAAGTACCTTAGCTTTTCTGTCTATTATTCCATTGTTTCACCACCTTGCTTTCACCTTTTTTTTTTTTTTGCGTTTCCATTTTTTTCCTTGGGCAGTATTTATTTCACCACTTGGGAAAAGACACGTTATATAATCGGGAGCTTTGCCTTTCTGAACACGATTATTATTATTTTTTTTTTCTATCATGATGCCCTGAACGTCTATAATACGATCAGGACTCCTTGCTGCATTGGATTACGGAGTATTGGAAACATTTGCTAACACAATGTGAAACATGTTTTCATGTGACGCTAAATAGATTGAACAATTGGTCAAACTGCTTTGAAACATAAAGGCAAAAAGGGTAGTGAAAGAAAGTTAGATTGATAAATTAGAGATGACAGGAAGGAAGAGGAGAGAGGGAGAATACTGTAACGGGGCCAATCACGCCCCAGTGGCTCTACTAATCATGCAAACAAGGTCACTGTCGGCCAGAGCCAAACTGGCAGGCTATATACGTACATGCATCGGAGGCATTGCTCTCTCTCGCTTTCTTTCCCTTTTGCAGCATTTTCTCCTTCTGTTTTGGTCACTCACTTGATCAGTCTGACATACAGCCAGCTGCCCACACACAGGCTCACCAGAAAGACAAGAATTAGCAATGCATATACAGTACATACAGTAAATTATATGCATCACAATATTCAACCAACATCTGATCAGCAGGGTGACCAACATTAAAAAAAATGGAAGCATTGCGCTGTCAGGCTGATGACAAAGTCTCTGTAGATCCAGCTTCGCTAATAACAGTATTTGCAGCTTTTCTTCCTTTTTCAGTTAATTCTAAATTGAATCTCAGTTTTGGACTGTGGGTCAGACAATCTATCGAGCAATTAATACATATCATCTTCGACATATTTCACTGTTTATTTTTTATAGGCAAATCAATCTGTAATGAAAGAAAGAAAAAAACAGTTGGTTGCAGCCCTCTCATACCACTTCCATGAACACCTCTCGTGTTTTGGGTGCAATACACACACCCTTTTCATATCTTTGGATATTTTTTATTACTGGTAAAGTAGTCAAAAATTATTATTTTCCGAGGTAGATTTGGCATCTTCATTTATTACGGCTTAACAGCAGCTTTCATTCCAATCAGAGAGAGTAACTCCAAACTGGATTTGCATATTGTTCATTACACACGGCACAAATGCATGTTTAACTTGCAACAGCAGATGACAAATGACAAGAAAACACCTGCGGTTTCAGTTTCATTTTCTCAAGCGTGTTTGCAATCGTCAAATTCTCTCACTTTCTCTCTCACACACACATGCAGACACACACACACGCAGACATGCACAGTAACGGCTCTCTTGGCAGAAAATCTCATGTTTCCCTGCTACTCTTAATTGGCAGCATTGTGAAGGGAAGACGATGTTGCAGTTTTTAAATGTTGTTGGCCATTTTTGTGCGGAGTTCAGTCGAGAGTACAAGAGAATAATAAGAGACCCAGGAGTCCCAGACACCACGTAAAGTCATCACCTCCCTTTTCTGTCTGAGCCCTATCCACACAGACACCATTCAGAATCCTTTTGCCTGTTGGTATTTAATAAGTCTGGGCACAGTTCGGACACAAAGCCTTAATGGAAAGGCTTTCACAAAAGGTGATGAATTAAGTCATGCCCTCTGCATCCTTTGATCCACGGTTGAAGAAAGGATCCCTTTTACCTTTCAGTCAGTCGCCTTCCTCTTTAGTTCTCCGCTAGGTTTGCATCATCTTCTATATTTTACTCTCCATCACGATGTTGCAACAGTGTGATGAGAGCTGTTTATTTTTACAGAAATATCCTCATGATGTCTTCATGAGAATATCAAGAGCCATGCTGCTATAACTCACTGGATATTCCCTGAAAGATATTAATATGCGGAGAGGTTGTTCAAAGATCAGTTGGAAAGCAGGGCTTTGATGATTCTGTGTTTTAAAAAAAGTAAGGTTGTGTGTTGATCCCGTCTTTGTGGACGGGTGCCACCACAAACGGCTACCTTTGCACCCGTGTCACAGTGACAGCAGCAGTGTACTGGTAGCCACAAGTTTGCGAATTCTCAAGGAGGATTGCATTCAGCTCGGTCCTGACGTGGTCAACGCTCTTGATAACAAACTACATAAATGTGAAGAATCATCCATCACACACAAACACACACTCTCAGACTAATATTGTCCCAATGCCCCGGAGGCTCAAGCTTTTGTATGTGTTTATGGCCTTAAGTGCTGTTGACAGGTGAAAATAAATCCCACTCTGCTGTTCTCCTTCCCTGCGCCTTTTCTGGCTGTGCACCCTTTCCTCTTCCAGTCGTCTGTTTCCATCACTCATACAACCCTGCTTTCCCTTTCTGCTTGTTCATTTCATCCTCATTGTGTCTTCTTGCTCTCTCTTTCTACGCCCCACGGTGTCATGGTTTCCTTTTGTACATGCTGTATGCCTTCCTCTTTTACACCGTCACCAGTAAGAGATGGCGATAAACCCAATTTAATTAGCCAGTTACAGTTGTCACTTCATTTTGATTCACGTCTTAAAACATCAGTTGTTAGGCCGCAATCAAAATCACAACTGTTGGGACTCTAAGATTCATCAGTTTTGACAGTAAACAATCGATTGTACAACCAGATCCTTAGTTACATCCACAGTCAAGCAGACAGAAGATGAAGACTCAATGTTCTGCTCCTTGTTCAGTATATACAAAGGCCAAACACGATCCCACAGCCCCCTGCCACAAAGGTGCTTTGTCCGTTCGCCACTGAAACCCTTTCTGCCTGACAGAAAGTGGGTGAGGAGAGGAGAGAGGAGGAGTAGTAGTAACAAGGGAGATGTTGTCGAGATTTGTCACAGCCCTGTTTGAAATGCCACCGGTATTTTGAACCGGGAGCCTCAGAGGAGGAGACATTAGCACGATCTTTGTCTGTGTATATGCCCGTCTGTGCCTTGGGGCCATCTTCCTAATACTACATGTGTACAGCTGTTTTCCAACAGGCCATGTAATCAGGTAATGAGATCCAGGTAGCCGGGTATCAAGGATTCATAAGCTACAGCTGTGCACTAGGCACTATGTGTCTTGTTCCTGTTGGGGCGACGAACCGCCCGATCGATGTATATAGTAGGTGTGTGAACGTGTGCAAAAATGAACGCATCATTACATTCATATGTATGTAATGATGCCTCCCGCATAGGAGGTTGGTGTTGACGATGGAAGAGAAATAAGGCTTCCTAAGCTCTCTCTATTTTTTTTTTCTTTGGCTTTTTGCTACAGCTCTCTGTATCCTCTGTGTGTTACACACAGCGGTGGCTGTGTACATGCTGAGTGGAAAACACATGAGCTCTACAAAGATCAGCGCTCTCTTCCTTCTCCTCCAGTAACCTATAGCTATCAACCATTAGTAGTCACCATCCAGCACCACACAGCAGCCTGCTCCAGTGGGCGTCTGTGTGTTGATTGCACTGGTCTGTGTGTTCCCATACCTGTTTGTCAGGCAGCATACGCCTCAGCCGAGCAGTCAGTCAGACCATGGAGATTTCCTCCCAGTTCCATTCAGAAATAAACATTTGTGGCTAATCCTTTAATTAGAGACAGAGGGAGAAAGGGAGAGATGTAATTTGAAAAGCATCCAACATCATATTCATTCAAGACATGGTCTGCATTCAAAAAACGGGATCAGGGCTTGAATCATTTCATAATCTTCTCCTGTCATTTTGTCTTCTGACTTAAGTCATTGATGCACAGTGAAATTTGGAAATTAGCAGTCAGCCTGCATCCACATTGGCAGTGTCCCACTCACTATATCCAATATGATCCATATATTAGCGTTATTCAATAACATTTTCCCCAGTGGAATCTCTGCAGAGCAAAAAGCCATTCAATGGACATTGTTTGTGGTTTATAAATGCTTGTCTCTGTACATTTTTCACACACATCACAGGAAATAATGTACTGTTTGCCAGCGCCATGCCGCTCGGTCTGATGCATACAAGTGAAGCCAGAGGCAAGCTTACCTGCTAGCTAACCTGCTAATCTTTGCTCACATAGATAGCATGAACGCTTAGATTGCACATTTAAAAAATGTATGGCATGCCCATCTCATTCCAGTAGAGATGCATGCCTGACAAAATAGTGATTAACTTTCTTGTTTACTTGACTATTAGAATTACAATATATATATATATTATTTGTGCACGAGTTCCCCTTAATTAGTTCCCCTTAATTAGAACATTCTGTATAATGAACAATGGTTTACCACAAAAAAAGTGTTCATAAGTAACTGCACTTTTAACTATGCACAACTCTCCAGTCCCAGCCTTTCTTGAGATTGTGTTTTTAAAGACAGTATGCAACATGGTCCAGCCCCCCCCCCCCCAAAATATGTCCCTGTCTTTAATATGCTTATTGGCAAAAGGTGTGCCTCTGAAAATGAAACCTTTCTTATCAAACACTTTGCCATTCTGATGAATCTGGCATTATTATCATCAGTATAAGAACCTGTAGTAGCCAAACTAAAACAGTCGCTAATGTTTTTTAATCATCATACATCTATCTGCTGCAGCTGAACAAGATTATTGTTCCAGACCAGTGCTAAGTGTGTGTGTGTGTGTGTGTGTGTGTGTGTGTGTGTGTGTGTGTGTGTGTGTGTGTGTGTGTGTGTGTGTGTGTGTGTGCGCGCTGTACACCAGGATAACACCATAGGTTCTTACCGGATGTGTAAGCTGGTTCTTCTCCTGTTATCTCCCTTCTGGGTTTAGAGATGTCTGATTATGTCGACTCGAGCAATTCCAATAACAATGTAAGCTCGGCCTCCTTGCCAAGTGGTTTGGCAGATATGAAATCAGGGCAAGCAAAATGGGATTTGTGCATGCCCAGAGCTAAAGCCTATAGCATCACCGAAGTGACTTCTGTAATTGCAGTCATGGACGTATTACGAGCCATGTTTCAGGCCAAGTTGTGCCTATACTGTGTTCTGACTCTTGCCATTACAGTACCCAGTGTGCTCGCTCTCTCGGCTGCCACGCTTTCTCTACATTACTCACTTTTACTGTATTCCGTACCTTCTGTTTACTGCATCTGCATGTGTGGGTGGGAAGGTTGTTGGCAAAGATCTTGCTGTTTTTTTCTGTAATACATTGTGATTAGTTGTATCTGCTGGTGTCAGAGAATGGATTGATTTGAATTAACCTACAGAAAACGAGACTCTTCAGAAGAAAGCCTGTATATTGTGTATATTATATTGATGGTGTACAAGCTGTATGGAAACGGCAAAATTTGCTCAATTATTTTCACTCACTTGAGGTGTTTCTTGCCTTTTTCAAAAGAAAGAGTTGCTAAATGGGATATGGAAATGCCTTTGCCGAATAATACAGTTTCTCTTTGTCTTCGGACATTTTGAAACATGGCCAATACCAGCTGAAAAGAGAGATTCCGGAATAGCTCTCTTCATTTTTCTCTCATAGTGGGTTATAAAGCCAATGCGACATGTTTTGGATGCATAAAGCTTAGCCTGTACCGGAAACTTCTGACAGAACGACGCTTGCTCCAAACTGGTTGATGGAAATGTGTCTAATCCCTGTTGTGCGACGTTTCAAAAGTTTGCTTAAAATTCACTTGACAGTTGAATGGAAACGTGCCCACCGGCTCATCGAGTGTGCAGGGTAAGGGAATGGCAAAGTCTTGATGAAGTAGTTGTCTCAACTGGATGAACATGTTATCTACCCAACAATCAAATGAGTTGATTAGCACGGCATGATCATTTCCGTCACAGCGAGGTGAAAAACTGTTCAATATAGTTAAACCTGACAAGCTTTTGATAACAAACAAAAGCGGTTTTGAAACAACATTTAGGATCAATTACATTTGCACTAGTTTTTGGGTTGTTTTTTTTCATTAAGCGCCTGTTGCTTGTTAGAACTTATGGAATATCTGCTCTCTCCATCTGAAAAGCAGAAGTGCAACCGGTTGAATCCCTGTGCGTTTCTGCATAATTGCTTCTGCAGAGGTCTGTTGTTCCATTTTACAAAGTGACATGTTGTTTTTACCAAGCCAAGGCTGGGCCGGTGCTTAAGTAATAAATGACTTGCTTCACGCCCCTTTCCTGTGCTCTCATTCAGATGTTGCACTAGTCATTATTTCGTTTGTGCCTTTACTTATGCAAAACACATTTCTCGCCATAAAA
Organism: Anarrhichthys ocellatus; assembly: GCF_004355925.1. Taxonomy (NCBI): domain Eukaryota; kingdom Metazoa; phylum Chordata; class Actinopteri; order Perciformes; family Anarhichadidae; genus Anarrhichthys; species Anarrhichthys ocellatus. The sequence goes on along the minus strand of NW_022280036.1, from coordinate 13,565,554 downwards.
ACAAAAAATGAATTGCTTTTTTTTGGGGGGGTTTTCTCAGTGGGTGTATAAAGGGTTATGTTTTTCTGAGTTTGTTGGTGGTGGTGTTACGATATGATTATTATTATTTTTGTTTTTGGTGAACATTTAAGTGTGCTTCCTGGCTAGACTACTTTGCTAAATCCTAATGAGGCAGCTATAGCTAAAAGTAAAAGTGTCATTTAACTAACTTTCCAAAGCAGTCGGAAGACACACATGCGTTCCTCCACAGCCGTGCCTCCCCCCTTTTTTTTTTTTTTTTTTTTTTAATATCTCCTGTCTGATCAATGATAGCAACAGCAACGGCACCAAAAGCCTCTCTGATTGTTCGCAGACACAGGGTGCTACATGCTGTCACGGTGCATTGTCTTGTCCTCTGAAGTTATTTACTTGTTTGTTTCCTCCCTCGATTTCTTCTTTGTTCCCGTGTTTGTCTTGCGTGTGTTTGCTGATTGGTGTTGTGATAATTACAAGTAGGATTGTGCCGCAGGCGCTCCTGTATGCTCTGATGTCTCCCACTGAGCCATTGTTCTTTTCATTGGCTGATTAAAGAAAACAAACACTATTTTGTACGTCTCATTGTGCTGAACACACAGCACAACTGTGTAAGTTTAAAATACAGGGCTGTCTCTTGTTCTCACAGTATATTCGATTCACATCAAGACGAAGAGTGAAATATTTCGTTGAAAGCAAAGAAGATTCAACACAATTTGATTCATACCTGAATTCATACAATTACAGACAGAGCTGTTTCTGTATCGGAGCACAGAGCAACATTTTCATATCTTTTGCCGGTGAAGGAATTATGCGTCTCCGACACGGTCTCACGGCATCTGTTATGGGGTTATGTTAATGCTTCATGTAATGTTACATGGATAGTTCACGAGTAGCCACAGATCAATCAGGTTTCTGCAACTTAATCATAAATATTCAACGTTTGTCTTTCTCGGGATTGACAAAATAAAAGTCGTGTGTGGCAGCAGAGTGCAAAGTTGTTGTTTTTTTCCCTCTTCCTCTTAAGAGCAAGCGGCGGTCAACACATGATCTGAACTTTCACTGAGCTGACAAGACTGTCAGATACAAGAAAGGGAAACACAAAGTGAAAGACATTATTAGCTGCTTTTTTCTTTTTTTTTTTATTAAAGAAATGTCTGTCATATCAGGCTTTTCTGATACAGAAATGCCCGCATTGATTCCCTCCCAGCTTTGCCCTGATTCAAGCAGTTTGAATCAATGCAGCTGTATCTTGGACATTAAGCCCAGCACATCGATTCCAGTTGGTGAATCGTGACACCCCGTGTGTGTGTGTGTGTGTGTGTGTGTGTGTGTGTGTGTGTGTGTGTGTGTGTGTGTGTGAAGAAACACCCATGTGTTCACTTTGATTTCTCTCAAGGTCTTGTGTCAGTAAGAAAGCTGTGGATGTGGGTTTCAAGCATGCACGTACAAAGAAGTAAATTACCCTCAACACTTTCTGTTCCACGTCTGCTCCGCGTGTTTCTGTAGGTCAAGGCTAACATGAGCACTGAACTAGCAAAACAATTTACTTCTGTGTAAGGAAAGTGCTTTGTCAGCGGGACTTTTTGTGGTTCTCTGATTGTTGATGTAGTCGGGGGATGGATGGGTGCACATTTTACTCCAAGTCTCTCTCTCTTTCTCTTAGTCAAAGCTTTCAATGTGTTGCGGCCCTTTTGGCAGTGATCCTCTGCCAGCCATTTACAATATCAACCCATTACATTGTCCACACGGCCATCGACTCTCTGGGTGAGACATAGAACATCTGAGGGGAGCATGGATCGCTACGGGCCCCATGGGAGCTCTCAGAAAGAATGAGATGGATGACACACTTACAGTAAAGCACTGCACTCTCCCTCAGGCCAGATCTGTTAAGGATGCTTTGGTGCTAAACCATCAATTCATAAACTGATATTACATGCATGTACTATACCAGTGATGGGATCTTTGGACCCACTTGAAAGTTCACTATGATAATCATTTATTGCCTACAATTACACAGCTACCTTGCACCCTCTCTCACACACACACACACACACACACACACACACAGGTCACTGCTACATGTCCCATTCAGCTTGAAAGTCCTCCCTTGGGTGTTTGCTAACAGCTGGCCACAAAATGGAGCTTCACTATTTAAAATGCGTTTCCTCATCTGGAGAGGGCACACGTCTCTGTTCGGCCCTGTATAGATTAAAATCAATACGGTCCAATCTCATCAACACCACTGTCCTGGCCTACTGATGATGTCTGTCTTGCAGAGGACTCATGTTGTGTGATGAACTACAGCTTTCTTTGGGAAGATCCATACCTTTTTGAGGCGATTAATGCATCCCCCTGAACCTCCTATTCAACCGCGTGATTTGTCTGCTGCATTGATTCGAGGTTCGTTGAATTGAACAAGGCTGGCCACCCATCAGTTCTAAGTGCATTGGAATATGAAAGCGGCACATACCGTGCTGAATGGCTATGTCCATTTACAAGGTGTAAATGTATCATTGTACGTACTTCAGAGAGTTGCTTAGCCCATTGATGCATGTATTTTTAATTGCCAGGCCTGTATGAGAGGAAGAGGAAGAGGCCCCTGGACAGAGGCTGAGCTGAACTCAGCCTGCCCTGTCACTTAATTTCTCTCTTTCTGTCTCTATCTCTGTCTGTCTCTCTCTGTGTCTCTCTCTCTCTGTGTCTCTCTCTCTCTCAATGTCTCTCTCTCTCACTCTGTCTCTCTCTGTCTCACTCTCTCTTTCTCTCTCTGTCTCAATCTCTCTCTCTCTCTCGTTCTGTTTCTCTGAGTGTTACTAGCTGACCTTCACTGGGACAAAGCCATGATTCTAATTGCACTGATATGTCGGTGAGCGCCAATGGTTGCAGGAGAGCGTAGCAATACTACCCCCCCCCCCCCAAAAGCACCGTGGTGGTGCCATGTGAATTTTGGAATTTTGCTTTCTTTTTTTATTTTTACTGATGACTCAGAGTGGAGCTGCTGAATAGGAGGAGACGGTGATGTCGACGTGATGCTGGCACGTTGTTAGTGTGTGGGTGGCAAAAACATGTAGCGCCCTGTCACGTGACCCAGAGGTTTTCTGATGGCTTGTTCAGAAGCCGGGATGTGGACTCACCGCATGCTGACTGTCTTTTCTAGTTAGCGAAGCCAGAAAATCTAAATTTGTGTCCATGTAACGAGTTCACTTATGTTCCACAGCAAACGCCACTGTCAAGTCTGGGGAAGCATTTACTTTGAAGCAGCTGCATGCTAATCTCCCCATACACATGCTCTCTATTCTCTGCTGCTCTTTGACCACCTGCTGTATTTTCTCCCTTGATGATGGTCATGCCTGCAGCCGGGATATGCGTTTGTTTATTCGTCGTCAGGCTGTCGGACAAAGAGACTTCTAGACGGCCCGCCTTAGTTTTAAGTTATCTGGTCATACTGTAGTCCACTTCTCACCCTCGCCACCCTAAGCAGCACCCAATGTAAAATTTTACAAACTTTATGTTGATGGTATTTAGTAATGTATTTCATGACACCATCACCCCCGTATTACACAATCTTGGCCCGATGCGTTGTCTGTCTCTCAATATTTGTTCTGGTATGGGTTGATTTGATCTCATTTTTTTCCTGCCAACTGGTGGGTGGTATGCACACGCTCCTGCCCACAGGCTTCTGCATGTGTGTGTCATGTTTATTCATCAAAGATTATATCTGAAATCAAGTGGAAGCGTAAAATTAACATATTGTTAATTTCAGTCGGTAGATAAATTATAAAGGACCTTGTTCTGTTGTCTTTATCAGGCTGGAGTCCTCGTAACTGTTGCCATGTTAACCTACATGTTTGATTATTTAGATTTTAAATTCCATCACCACGCAATACATACAGTCAATATAATGTGGTTAAAATGAGGTACAACACTGACATTGTTTCACTAGTAATGCACAGTCTGTGTATAAAACAAGTACATTTGTTCTTTACTACTTTTCTTTTTTATCAAAGTTTTGTAACATTTCCTGTATGAAAGAGTCAATTATTTTATTATAATAGCAATAACATTTCTTAATATTTCTTTAACATGGGTGAATATTAACTAAAGAACAATACTCGTGTATGTAATCTCTGAACCCGTCAGCTGTCGGTCTGACAACAGACAAGCCACTTGAGGCGAGGAGCTGCATTTCTGGGGTTCCATTGCCAGTGGAGAGCCGAGCCAAGACTTCCTTTTCCATCGCTGCTCGTTGTTTACAGTCGGATTAGCAACTTGAAATTTAAAAAATGAAAAGCTCAATCATGGTCAGATTATAACCGGTAGGTTCCGATATTGCATTTCGGCCAATATTGCAGAAAGCTGCGGATGCCAAACTCTTTTCCCCGTTGCCTACAGACTCTACACGTGAATACAAAATGAGTTTATAGAGATTAGTTTTTGAGTATCAGTAATTCTGCTTTGTGTTGTACTCAAATACTTTACTGGAAGTGGATGCTGTTAAAACTCCACCAGTCTGTCAAGCAATTTCCTAAATATCCGTTTTACAGTATAGAGTCAAAATATGAAAATAGTCTGATATGCTTTGCTAAATCATTGTTTGTTCAAGCAATCGCTGGTGACGTTGTGTGCTATGCGCTCTTGATCAAATCTCACCATTTTCGCTTCACTTAACGCACTCTCAGGCAAATAAATGTCTCTTCATTTCCTTCGAGTTCGGCTAATGACATAATAAATATCTAGACAAATGAATGCTTAACACTTGATTACGCTATTGTTATTTTATAACCAAAGCATAACAAAGGGGCTGCTATGGGCATAGTGAGGGTGTGGCCGACCGGCTCAGTGGTAGAGCAGGGTCGTCCTTCAATCAGAGGATCGGCAATTCGATCCCCGGCTCCGCTAGTACATGTTGATGTGTCCTTGGGCAAGACACTTAACCCCAAGTTGCCCATCAGTGTATGAATGGGTGTTAATGGGTGAATGATGACATGTAGTGTTAAGGTGCTTTGCATGACTGGAAAAGCGCTCTACAAGTATAAGTCCATCTTGCCTCGCTGTCTGTTTCTTAGATTTGGACCAGACCAGTTTTTGTTTAATTGGAGAGCAGATCGCTTTGATCTGACTGTCAGCAGCAGGCGGTATTGCAGTCGGTCTCATTAATTCGGCTACATCTGGTCAAATATTGTGCTTTGCTTTGCTCACTTTTAAAAAATAAGAAACCAGGTTTCATTGTGCTGTAGGAAGGAAATGGAGAACTATCTTTTCTACCTGGTGGTCTGTGTGATTCCCTGAGAAGAGATGAGTTTGATGGACAGCTCAGGGGTGATACTTTACCAATAAAGGGAAGAAATTGTGAGTTCCAGACAGTAAGGGAGAAAAGGGAAGCGGATGGGATAAAGGAGGCAGGAAGAAGTTTTGCAGTTGTTTGAAAGAGAGAAAGCAAAACCTGTGTTGATGGAGACAGGCTGGTTACCAGATGGGTTTTGTCAGGGAGAGAAGGGAACAGAGAGAGGGAAATGGTTAAGAGATGGAGGCTGATGTGGCTGTCTGTAATGCGATATGGCAGATGCGATTTTATTTTTAGGACACAAGGCCCCAGAACGATAGGTTTTATAGGGTTTTGAGTGGGTTGATCTTTTTAAATATTCAACTTCAATGAAATATGGAGCATGACTCCGGGCTGTTTGGAATTCATAAGTCTGTTTGGCAGTGCTGGCCCTGCATATTGAGAGCTGTCAGAGTCGGCCTGAGTGTTAAACACGAGCCCTCAGCTGGCAGCAAAAACAATGGCAAAAAAAGAAACGCCTCCGAGAGACTACAAAAGAGAAAAAGAATGGAAGTCTTCAATTGGAGTTTGAAATATTGAATCACCTTTTGATGTCAGGACAGTGGTGGGTGATTCAATCTTGTGTTGCATTGTAAGTGTGAAGAGTTGAACACTGCCTCAATACACTAAACAAACACTCGTATAAAGATCATTCATGAATATCCGAGTTTTAGTAATGATACCAAAGTGAAGCTTTTGTTTTTTAAATCATATTTTACATTGAGAAATACCAACATTTCATACACAAAAGAAGCCAAACCTCTTAAATAGTCAATCTTGTCTGAACACAAGTCGCAGTAGAAGAACTTCGCCTAAATAAAAGACGGCAGACATTGATACAATTTTATATTTAAATGAGCAGCCAATAAAAAACAAGATTAAGAATCCACCCAGACATTCAATGCCCGCTTTCCGCACCTGACTTTTTCTATACTTGGACACATTAAAGTCTTTACCAGATTAGTATTGAGGTTCAATACCAATCCCTACTTGTATATAATTGAATATATGACAATAAATCATATTTAATATATTGTAACTGGATTGTACGGTGGACACGGAAAATAGTGGTAGCACAGCAATTGAGTCAGAGTCAGTGCTGCAGTTTTTCAGGTTCTTTAATCAAACAAACTCCATGTAACACAAAAAACTGAGTCCAAAGCTCTTTCACAAAACTAGAAAAAATAAACTCTTTCAGCCGGGCAGCTAGCCAACTTATCGGTTTCAACTGTCTCCCACCCTGGAGCTCTTGGGGAGAAGCGACTGCACTCCTCTCTCAGCATGTCCTCTCTGATCAGCTTCCCTGCTTCACATTGGTTCCCCTCCCTGATGAGGAGATCAGCTCCAGGTGGGTCTCTTCTCACACCTGATCCCAATGCTCTCCTGAGGGAGTGGGTGGACTGCTGGTTATACTTCCTACCTGGATGTTGGCAAGTGAAAACCGGTGAAAGAAAAACACCAGCAATGTAAAAACATGAAATTTTCATGTGGAATTGTAACCATGTTTTGTTCCAAAGTTAAGCACATCTCTTTTTGATCTCCAAGGAACTTATCAGAAAACTCATGGGGGGTGCTGAACATGTGTTATGGATACAGATGACTTTTGCAGTCTCTCCATAAACCACTGCAGTCCGTGTGTGTACAGCACACAGGAGTGTATCGTTTATGCTCCTCATCCATCATATAAACTTCTCCTCAGTCCACCAGTTCATTAATCCGTGTTACAGACTGATTGGAAGCTAACCGAGAAATGTGTGCTTCTTCTGTGTTTGTGTCTGTTCGCGGACGCATTTGCGAGTGCATGGGAGCTTCGTGTCTGGAGGCGTGTGAAGGATCAATATTCTACTCTCCCAGTGTGACAGGTGTACACTGCTGGAGAGAGCGGCTGATAGAAACCCTTAGTTAGTGTGAAGCCACCGAGGGGAAATACATATGCATTAGACTACGGCTGCTGGGGATATTTACCAGCAGTAACCACACAAACAACAACAGGTAGCAGAGCCTGGAACCAAGACATGTTTAATTCATGCCAGAGGCAGCAGAGTACACTGGCTGTACACCTGTATCAATGAAATAGCCAATGCGTTTAGAAAAGGACTGTGTGTGTGTGTGTGTGTGTGTGTTTGTGTGTTTCCTTCCACTCAGTGGTGTGTGTGTCTGTCAGGCTGTCTCGCTGTGTTTGTGTGTGTGTGTGGGAGACAGAGGCAAAGAGAAAAGAGACAGAGACCCCAGGAAGTGATGCTGTCCCTGTACGAGGAAACATTCTCAGTCCATTACCCTGCATGTAGGTATAATTAGAGTAAAGCAGGACTAAGAGCCCGGGCTGCTACAACCATCTGCCAGGTGTATTTCCTCTTTGCAATACAAGTGGACAGATTTGTTTATACTGTAAAAGATCATGCATCTTCTTTCTTTCTTTTTTTTTTGCATCTTTTACCCTATTTGTTACAGATTGCATATTTTCTATAATCGCTGACCATGACCTGGTACAGCAGGTTCATTAATACATGAATGCATTTTAACAACTAGTAGGGATGTAAAACTTGCTTGAGATGGATAATTTACAACACTTAACATGGTGTTGCTTCCCCCCCCTCTTTCAGAGTTATGTTACCGTGTGGCAGTGCAGTTGAAAGCGGGGAAAGTCATTATTTCTGGGAGATGCTATTTCTAAGCTGTTAAAAACTATTAATTTAACTTTTAAATTTCTTTTCCTCCGAAAGCACAGTGCAGGAGTGTCATCATCTCTGGTGTGTGCATGGTAAACATTTAGCAGCCGTTACACTATAATGATAATGCTAGTTTGCTCTGACATTGGAGATGTCTGAGTTTCGTAATCACAGTGCATTCAGCTGTGCACTATTTGTGTCCACAGTATATTAAGTTCATTGAAGATGGCTGTCCGTCAAACGAGTCGCCCCCTGAACAGGCCACTAGACTGAATTTGACAGCTATGTTTTTTGACGTGTGATGTCTCCGAAAAAAACATCACGTCGCCGGCATCCGACAGTGGAGAGGGTGAAGGATGTGGTCCATAAAAACAGAAGCTTGGTATTGTTTACTTTAATCATCTTCTCAATAGAGCATCCTCTGCAGTTTGAGACGTGTGTGTGTGTGTGTGTGTGTGTGTGTGTGTGTGTGTGTGTGTGTGTGTGTGTGTGTGTGTGTGGTAGCCCTCCTAGTGACAGTAGGACCAGGCTCGCTTTTGAGGCATTGTTGGAAGCACCAAGGCGTGTTAACGCGATGTCACGCTTGGCTGCTCCCACAGTGGCTGGGGTTCACACCGAGGGCCAGAACACTTGAGGGACATCCAGCTCAGCCCTTTCATATCCTCCACATTGGCCTTTTTTTGGTTTTAAACAGTAAACCACCCCAACACTCCTGGCCCCTCCCTGCTCACTTTGTCATGTACACTTGATTTTAATATGACTCAATCATGTCCGTATAAGCGTGGCGGACGATATGTGTTGACATGTCTTTACGAGTGTGTCCCTTGTGTGCACATTTGTCCCTGTGCGCAGACCGTTGCCACGTCCAGTCAAATAATGTTTATGATCGCCATGGATTTGTTTGTAGGTGAGTCATAGAGGTTGACCTATAAATGTCAAGAAACCGCCCCCACTCTCTCTTTTGAACCAGTCCGATTCTTATCCAGGCTCCATGCACATGTTCATAGATTACTTCCAAGGATGTGTGTCACCATTGTATTTGTGGTCAGTTTTACACTTGAAATAACAGACTGTACTTTTGTCTCCCAACATTATTAAACAACTAAGTCTCTCCGCTTGTGTAAGCTGTACTCAAAAACACATGAGCAGCATCATACCACAGTGGGGATTGTGAAGGGCCAACAATGTTCTCTCTTTCGACTGATCATCACTGTCACTAACTGAAGATATGCACTTCTGTCAGGCTTGATAAGATGTAGTTCCATGCGCCTCGGGCTGCAGCTAATGATTATTTTCATTATCAATTAATCTGTCTACTATTATTAATCTAATAATCATTCACAGAGCCCATTGTGTTAACATCAAATTGTTTATTTATTTCCAACAGTCCAAAATCCAAATATATTCAATTCAGAACAATATAAAACAGGAAAAAAACATTTTTATTTTTATTTTTTTTATTGATAAGACGTTGCTTCACTTTTTGTTGATCCACTGATTGATTAGCTTAACCAACCCCCCCCCCCCCAAAAAAAAAAAAAAAGTAAAATGCCATGTGGAGGCTGATATTGTTGTGGGAGAATAAATTCATACAATAGAGGACAAACATAAATCCAAACCCAGTCATGAATACACACCGTCACACATGCACCTAAAAGGCTTCCAGATGATGTTGCTTTTCTGCTAACAACATGAGCCATTCTTCTGCATTTACAAAGATATTCGGGGTTGTTAACTATGGGAGAGGAGAGACGGAGGAGGGGGTCAAATCACAGCTCAACAAAGCAAAAACACGTTGATATGCATAAGAGCAGGACAGGCTTCACTTACCTATAACGGCGCTGGTTTTCACATTACCCACGGGGATTGTTGTAGGGCTCTTTCAACAATCCATTCCCACACCTCCTTTAATTTCTCTTCCTCTGTCTCCTTATTGCGCCCTCTCTTTTTCATACTCTATTTCGGTCGAGTCCAAATCACAATCATTGCCTCCAAATCATTGTCCTGAGGCTTTTTATTCTGCCCATCCTTGTCGTCATTCTCCCTCATCATCATCCCATTTCTCCCACTGTTGCCCTCCTTCCACTCTCCTTTCATTGCTCGCTGCCTCTCATCCTTTTTGTTAATCCAGCGTGCTGTTTTTCCATGTGACAGAGACGCTAGGCAGACCGCTCCGCACACACACACACACACACACACACACTGTTAACTATGACGAACAAGCAAGGGACAAACCTTCAATGACTGGTGTGTTGCCAGGTAATGAATGATCTTTAATTACAGCCAGCCTAATGCACACAGGCAAGCTAACAAGCTGTCTGCTAACCTTTTACCTTTTTAAAACGCTCACAGGGGGACATTGGAGCCTCCGCACATTTCTGACACCATACTTTTTCAATCCTCTGCACGTCTCCTTTCTGTATGTACAAACGCATTCAATAATAGTAGCTCACAGCGCAGTATATACACAGTTTTACACTCACAAAAAAAAAAAGTATGATGAGGTTGTTTTGCATCTGACCTCAGTGGTGATGTACAGCCATCTATTAGAGGGGAGGAAGTTGGGAGAGTTGCAGCCCTAAGTGGAAAAATCGACTGCAGGCCAGACTCTTAAAGCGATCATGCTTGGCACCAATGACTGAATAGCTTCTCGAATATGAGGATTTGCTCACTGTTTTTTTATTTTTCTATTAAATCGGACAAAAATAATATCAATGTCAAGTACAGCCTTGGAAACTCGTGCGAAGGATTGCTCTCTATTTTCTAGAATAAAGGAATAATCTAAGCAAATAAGCGATGGTTTAGTCAATGATTGAAATAATCATTGATTATATTTCTAGTTTAAAACTTTGGCACAAAATAGATTTTTTTGTTCCATATATTTCCATGTGCAGTAAACTGGCCCCAGATGCTCCACTTATGGATGCAACAAAAATAAAACAGGGCACATAGTCATCGTTAGACAGAACATGCAGGAAACTGCCACGCCAGCTAGCTGTGTTGTGGTTTTATGGCGGCTGTGGAAGTGTGTGTTTGATCTCGCTAACTTCAACTTGTTGTGTCAATCACTGCGCACAGAGTTAGAGGAAAAAAAAAAAAAAGGCACTTCACTCTCTATATTTTTCTGAGTCTGCATGACTACTCTCTTCTTAAAGTGATCAAATACTGCAAACTTCATAAGAACGGAGAGACGGGGAGGGAGTGGAAGATGAGAGGAGAGGCTCATCTGCATCTGTATTAGCAGCGGCAAATGCAAGTGGACCAAATGATCTGACGAGAAGAAAATGTGAATTCCTCTCTGCAGCTATTTGCAGATTGGAAAAAAAAAATAGAAACACTCAAACAGTATTGGACAGGGCCTTTTACATTCCTACAAAATGCCACCCTATCAGACATTTAATAAACCACCATGGTTCCATCTTGAAGTTCCTGATGACATTCTCAAACCAGTCAGAGCGGACATTAGTCTGCTTTGTTTGAGATTTGACTTGTCTCATGCTGCAACAGAACCAGTGACAGTAACCGGTTAAAAGGCTGAGGGCTGTGAGACTTACAGTTTAAAGACACATTTTACAGCAAAGCTGTGAGAGACACAACAAACTCAGCCTGCCAGCTCTTTTATCAATATTTTTTTCAAGTGTTTGCCTTTTCCAGTCTGTCTCCCAGCAAAGTTAAGGGTGGCGGCAGACTGAGGACTGTGATAGACTGCAGTTTAGCAGAATCGCAATGTGTTCATGTTTTAACAGACATACAGAAAATACCAATCTTCAGGCTTTTTTTTTTTTTTTTTACGTGTTGACTGTTTCTCTCCGGCCTCTTAACAGCTCCTCGTGGAGATGAGTTCATTGTCACCTCAATGGTGGCAGGTGGTTTGGCTTTAACAGTCAGGAAAGAAAAAGACAGGCAAACACTGCTGCAGTCTAGACTTGACTTTCTGTCTCTCTGCTGAGGCTGTCTGCCTTCTAACTTCTCCCGACTTCAAGAGAGCAGAGGAGGAGGAGAGAGATGAGTAAAAGCTCATCTGTATCATTTGAAGCAGCAAGTATAAATGGATTTACATGAGGAAATGTGAACTCCTTTTTGCTGCTATGTGCAGATGGAATAAAACCTCTCACTCGTTTCTAATATTGGACAGGGAAGGTTTTCCAATAGACTATCGCGGCGCGGTGTGAAGATCAACTGCAACGTTTTGGAAAATCGATACAAGAGTGCAAGAAGTTACGACATCACTGCACAGATCAAAAATGTCCAAATTGATCAGGTTCTATTGGGGGAGGTAAAAAGAATCCACCGTGTGCTACACTACCCAAATGCTGACAAAAGAAATGCAGCATGCAAAACGCATCAAAACCGTGTAACCTTTACATTGCCTTCCCCAACTTGCTCTTTGAAGAGAACGACGTGCTGCAGGAACAATAAAGTGCTGTTGGAAACATGCCTGCAGGAGCAGTCAACCCGAGGCAAGCTAACAGCAAAGCTTGCAATGCCAACTAACCCTACTCGCCCCTAACTCCTCCTGGTCAAAGGAAATAACTGAAGCAAGAAGCTATTTTGTTTACAAGGACATGCACACATTTGGTGTTGTTAAAGTGTTCAATTTAAATGGATGAAAGTGACCCTGAAATGGCGATAAACAATGTCCAGATGTCAACATTTAAGTGAAAAATGCATCCCTTTGGCGACTGTCCAAAATGTTGCCCTTTTTGTCCCTGCCTATTGTTAACGGAGAACCCATGTCATACATCAAGGGTCATTAACAGGTCTTGGGGAGTGCTACTTCTTTGTGAAAAAGTTGTATAAAGTCTTTAGTGGCGCTGCGGAATCCGATAAATTGCCTCAAGTGATGTCACCTGAGTCTTTAGAATCTGGGGGTGTGGAGTTAGTTCATTTCTGCTTGATGCTAGAGGCGAGGTTAGCCGCTATTAGCACAACACACCCAATTCTCCGACCAAACAGCCTGCGGTCAAGTGGAATTGTGGGTAATGTAGGCGCCAAAGAAAAGGAAGGCTTGGAATTTGAGTTATCTCTGGTTCTGCTGCATCAATTTCAATAATTTTTTGACTTCCCATTGTGAGTTTAACAATATTGTTTGATTGCAATGCTACATAGTTGTAGTACTCTTTTTACTACTGACAGTGTGGCAGTTGATATCATTTTAGGTTTTTTTTGTACTTGTTAGTGTTTTTAAATAAGTTAATGCCAGTCTAAATTCAAAAACTTTCATTTATATGCAATTGAAAGCCAAGTTTAAGCAGAATTGAAATGCAGTAACTCTCAGTGTGATGATTTGTTGTATCTCATTGCTTATCCGGTATCTAAGTCTGTGTCTAACTGTGTCAGAGGGATAAATGCGCAGCCCCACCATCACAGCATGTTTTCAATAAAAGGCGACGGTTTTGTCTTCGAATTCCACTTGACTCGTTCTCCTAAAGAACCAGTGTCAGTTGTTGGTTAAAGGAGTACAACCTGCGGGAAGAGACATGCTTTACATCTCTCAGATGTGTTTTACACCTGAGATGAAGGCGTACACTGAGAAGCTAGCGAGGCTTCAAAGGAAGGGGCAGCTAGGTGTCACAGGCGGGAGTGTGAAGAAACCGAACCGCCCGACTCTTTGATCAGGTTCCCCACTAAAGGGTCAGCGGTCTGTTAGGAAAAGAATCGCACTTTTTAACAGAAGCTTATATTGAAGTGTGGGGTTTTTAATCTCTTTTTTGAGTGTGGATTGATAGGTTCACGCCGATTAGAAAAAAGTAAAAATGTGGTAATAAATGCTAAAATAAACAAGGTGCTGATGTTTGAATTTTGACATTAACTGATGTCTGATAATACCCGCCAGCATGTTCTCTTTCTTTCTCTCCAAGAAGACAGCGATGGCTTCAGTTAAAAAATTCGACAGAAGTGTAAACAAGATATTAACATCAGTTAAAGAATTCGATAGAAGTGTAAACAAGATATTAAAATGTAAATTGCTGATAACACATTTGATCATTTTCTCAACATCAGAAACTGAGAGTGTGTTATTTGTAAAGGAAATGTGTGCTTGTGAGATATTGGACTGATCCAAGCACAAAGACACACACACACAGGGAGGGGGGGGGGGAGGTGTAGATGACAGGTTTTAAGAGGGAGGAGAGAGGAACCGGATGGGATCGGGGAGCACCGGATCGACAGTGGGGGAATAATTGTCATCTTTTTAAGATTGAGACTGCAACAACAGTAAGAGAGAGCAAAAGAGGGTGAGATAATGAGAGGAGACTTGCATTTGCAGCTGTGGTAACTGTTCAGTCACAGCAAGAAGGCAACACACTCTACTCATTTCATCCTTTTAAAATCCCCCACTGCCTCTTGTTTGCCGAACGTGTGTGTGTGTGTGTGTGTGTGTGTGTGTGTGTGTGTGTGTGTGTGAGATCGTTGGATTTCTTTGCTTAATTTTGCAGTCGGTTCCTTCTTGTCTGCTCTCTTTCCTCCCTTTATCCTTATTTATTTGTCAGAGGTTGTGTTCAGGGACGTTCCTTGTCATTCGTCAGCGTGGCCCATAAAACACACTGTCATGACTGACTGGCCACGCTCCAAACTCATTACCGATTGGCTGACAGAGCGGGTCGCTCTGTTCTGCTCTGATGTGTTTGACTCCTGTTTGCCAGACGTTTCAGGCTCAGGAAATTTTAAATGCGGTGATGTCTTTCCCCGCGTCACTCCTCTCAGCCTCACGCTCAAGGTCACATGAATATGGATTCACCCTCTCCTTCCAGCACACATACTGATGATGAAGTCTAAGATCTACTCAGAGGGATTATAATTCAGAACACAGGTCTGATCTGGCCATCACTGTGCTCCACTGACTGTGTGGGGGTGTGCTTTAAGTCGGAAAACCAGAGGAGAGGAGAGGGCGGCGGGCAGGGGGGGGCTAGGCAGGCGGGCTGGGGGGGTAGGTGAGAGAAATAAGAAAGATGAAGAGGACTACTGTAGGAGCAGAGAGCTGAGATGAAGAATGGGGGAAGGAGAATGGATGATAATGGGGGAATCGGGGGAGGTGGGGCCGGGCGAGAGGGTGTCATGTAAGAGAAAAGGGAAAGAGACTGGGAGATTGGAAAAAGGAGACGCGCAATGTTATTGAGTTTCTGTAACGGTTGATCAGCCATATCCATTTCATCATATTGAGCTTGCTGCTTGCCACAGTCTGCTGCAGGAAACGTTTCCTCATCAGCGTTTGTATACGCCGCATTCACTTCCAAGGCGTGTGTTTGTGTGTATTCATTCTGACTAACGGTGTGCACAGTGAGCTCATGTGGTTATGTGTACCTTTGCTTTGTTGTGCATATGCACGAGTGCTTCGTCATTGTTTCCTAATGCTTTCTGTATGTGGGGTGTCCGTGGCTCAGCGGGTCGTCCTTTAACCACAAGGTTGACTGTTTGATTTTAACCCATGTACCTGTATGTATAAAACAATTTTTATTTGCTGCAGAATGACTTCCTGTTGTATTCCGCTGCTTGTTTTTTCTTTTTTCTAATTCAGTCTGTAATCTCATTAACCCCTTGCTTTCATTTACTTAAAGGAGTCGCTTCTTCTCGCTCTCCTCCCTCATGCTCACAGTTGTGCTCACTGCTTTTGTCTCTGTTTTTTTTTGTTGTTTTTTTTTTTCCTCACAGAAAACAACAAGCCACCTTTACAAAGGTCTCGCTCTCGGCAGAATATAAATTTAGGTTCAGCGGTGGTGAAAGCTCCCCCTGCCAAGGAGGCCCATAACGAGTCTGAGGGCCATCCATCAGCAGCCCGGGCCAAGGCTGCTGCGTGTTCGGAGTCGAGCCGCAGGTACAAGAACACCCCGGGCCACAGCCGCTGGCTGGACAGGGAGAGGGTGGTGGAGAGAGAGACGGTTAAGCCGCCTGAGAAAGAGATGCAGCTTGAAGCAGAGCCTCCGGCCTTCCAGACGTCGTCCGCTGGTGCTGCCTTCAGCGACTGTAGCACCAAGGGAGAGTCTGATCTCGAGGCTCTGCTGGCCAGACTCAGGGCCTTGTGAGGTTCGTCTTCACATTGTCTCTGAAAGGACACACAGCATACAGTATGTTTGCGCCCACACACACATTAACGCACTCTGAATGTGACCAAAAAGATTTCGCTTCTCCGCTTTTGTAAACAAGCAGAAAATGTAGTCAGTAAGACAACGTTCTGAAAGAATTGCGAGGCATGAAGGGCAATTAAATTACAAGTCTTAACGCTAAATAACCAAACAAGGATTTTTTACATTTGCTTAAATTTGTATAAATCCTAAAAGAGAATTCAAGTAGGTAGAGGACAGTTGGTCACACCTTCGCCCACATAATGTCCTCAGAGGTTTCTTCACGAAATAGATAATATATTTTAAAATAAATGGTTATACTTAAGCATATTTGTGTCAAACATTACAGTTCAAAAGTGAAAAAAGCAGCCCAAATAGATTCAGCAGTCTCTACCTGATCCTGTAAAGTGCACTGCCAAAAAACATTCAAATCATTTATATATTTATATATTCCTAAGAATTGGAATGTATCAGTTTTTCTCTGAAAGTACAAGATGTGATGTAGTTGAGCACGTTCTTTGTAATCTGGTAGTATCCAATTTTATACAAAGATTAAATGAGAATTCTTTTACACATTGGCATTTCTTATCATTACCTTTGCTGTGTCATTTATTTACACCGTTATCATATTATCTTGTCCTACCTGCATTTTAGTTTTCAGTTATTTTCATATTCATGTTACAATTAAGAGCTTAAGCTTACATCTGCATTTATTACTTTCTGTATTTCATTATTTTGTGTCTGAGTCTTTTCCATTCCTGTGATGGGGTGTCTTTTATATTCAAAGTATTAATCTAATTGTTTGTATTCAAGAAAAAATAAATAAAGTTATCTGCGTTCTATAAAACTACAAATATATATATATATATATATATACACAAAGGACCAATACATACAAGTTATTAAATAGGATTGTACTTGCAAGATATAACAGCAATTGGATGTCATCGACAAGTTGATTTTGGTTGTACTAGACTGCTTTGTTTCTATGTCACTGGCAGTGAGAACATGTGTACACAGTGAGAACAAGTCTGCAGAATGGGAACACTATCCGAGAGTATTATTGTTCAAAATGTGGCACAAAAGCAACGAGAAAGTTCATCCACCCTCAAGCTAACCACAATTGATGCTGCCTTCCGTCTCCTATCTCCCCAAGATTACTCGTATCATGAGCATATTTGTTGTATTCACTCATTTTTATAGAAACATTTACAATAAAATAAAACAATAAAAATGTTGTGTCGTCTTTTTTTATCATTAACAAAGTTTTCAAACATCTGACTGATATTATACATTCCCATGTCTGTGTGGCTCTTAGCGTTTATTTTATTTACCAAGTTCGTGAGCAGAAACATCCTCACAACAGCTATCCTGAAATATTTGCATTGATCAAGTAATCGGCTTGATTAGCAACAAGTAGGACTTCAATATTCAGCCTTGAGTTGTATATGCTTGTAATTACTTTGGGAATGAATTTGCAGCACTTGCCAGATGAAAAGAGCTAAAGACCGACACTCTGGAGGCCCAAGGGGCTCAGATCATCTGTGCCCAAATTCTCCCAAAGGATGATTCACTCTTCTTTTTTTCCCCCCAAGTTTTCAATTCATGTTCTGTACGTTCTAATGCCACCATACTATGTAGTATGCCAGATAAAGATGTATTATGTCCCAATACATGGTATGTCAAATGCAGTATCACTACTGCATCCGATGGCATTTAGCAGAATGCGAGCCAGGAGGCTTTTCTGTCTATTCTGACCCACGATCGCAGAGGATATATGAGCAAGAGAGTCAAAGTTTGAGGTGCAATATTATGAGAATGTCCCACGGATGCTGGCATGCAACAGTGCATACTTTGTAAGGGCAGCTGCAGTACGTACTATAAATAAGAAGTATGCGATTTGGAACGCAGCAAATATTGCGTTCCCCCACTTTCTGCTGTGAGGGTCAGTTTGATGTAAATGTCCTCATTCCATCATAATTGGACAATCTGCTGCCGAGAGAGAACTGCGTGTTACTACATGTCTCTTTTGTAAAGATGTGCACATATCGGTGGACCATGGTTGCTGGTTTCAGCCTGTGAATGACCTTTGTATAGTGCTCTGTTAACTTTTACCACTCGCTTTTATGAGTTAAACAATTCATTAAAAAAAGGCACTGTGCTACACATATGCTTCCTTTAAAACATCTGAAAACTGTAATCCAAAAATCCCCATATAATGTGGTTATACTGTAGACAGAATTGAGAGTTACAGAGAGAGAGAGAGTTAACCGCCGACCAGTTAACCCGCTATCTGACAAGGTTCGCTTGCTGTAGCCTGTCAGATGGTGAATATCTTCACCACTGAGAGAGACACAACTGTCCCCATCTGGAGCGGTGCCAGAGACAAACACCTGCCCGGTGATGCACTCAGCGGTGCACTTGTTGTTGCTCCTCCAGTGGCCTCGATTCAGCTTGATTCAGCTTTAGCTGGCCGCAGTCTGCTGTTTCTGGAACAGTATTCAAACCACTTTATTTTAAGGGTTTTTCATGGTTCTCTGAGAAGGACAGTCACCGTCTTTGATAAGTCAGCTTTTTGTTTTTGTAAAGCTGCTGCCTCTGCCTCAGAAGAGAGTTCATTTGTGTTGTTTTGTTTTTTCTTTTTCTTTCCAATGCCACGGAGGATTATCTCAGTTTCTGTGTCGCTGAGGTCCTTTTTTTAAGTTTCCCGAATGTTATTTTGATCTATGATATTCTGTACGTGGGTATTCTTCTTTGTCCAACATTGTTTCTGAGGACATGCAATGTTATTAATACAAGTTAATTAATGTGCTGTAAACATTCTTCTGATTTACATACATTAACAACACACCAGAATTCAGAATGAATAAATTAAGCATTTTATCCATCCTACTTTTTTGTGCACTGTTCTGTAATTTACAAAAACTTTGGCTTTCTTAACTGGCACAGACACACATGAGTAGTACAATGTTAATTAGGCAGAAGTACATTTTGTCCAACACAGGAGTGGGAGCCTGGAGCTGCATGCATTTTGGCAATACATTCTCTTTAATTGCCTGTATGCTGTCAAGATCTAAAAAAAAAAAAAATTACACATTGTCAGGCCTGTTTCTCTGCAAGGAGAGCGGGGAAATGACCAGCTAAACTCATAGACACTACAAATTGAGAGGAGAAGCAGAGCATAAGGAGGGTAGGATCTTGTTATGGTGAGGGAGCCTTCATTACTCACAGGCCTGTGTTCCAGCCACGAGGTTTATCTACGGGCCCAATAAAGAGGAGCAAAACATATTGTGTAGCAGATTGCAATCTGGGTCCTTTTGATTGGAGAAGAAGTTAAAAATGTGTGTGAGGATTTGTCGAGGAGGGGGAAAGTACAAAGCAGATCGACAGATTTGTCACTGTTTCTTCAAAGAGTGAGCTCTCTGCTGTATACTGTACACATCTTGCTGGTGAATTTGATGGTGCAAAAAATCCCTCTCCATTGTCTGGCAGAATCATTTTGTAAGATACTGCTGATGGTGTCAGTCACAGTTGTATCAGGTGGTTAGGAGCAATAACAGGAGCAATAACAGGAGCAATACAGGAGCAATACAGCCCTGTTTCTTATGTTCAATCCGGGCAGTATGGTGTCCTTGCATTGTTGATACAGGCTACATAGTGAAAGAAGCAGCTCGGCAGCTTCTGCTCTCTATTCAACCACAGCCCTGTGTGATCATACAGCATGCACACGTTCACTGTAGTGAGGAATGAAAGACCGAAGCACAGAGACTGTTCGGAAAAACAGAGGTTCTCAGATTCCTTGAATGACACTGCAGACCCCCTAAAAGCCTCAATAGCTAAATTTCGGGCGATCTCTAAAAACACAAGACAGTTATCAGTCACTCGCTATAGTCACTAGAATATATTTTAAAAGCTAACTAATGCCTCAATTGCCCGACGGGTATTTCGCACACTGCTTAAGACCTAAAAGGATTCTTGCCGTTAAGCAAGTGAAACGTGAGCCGTCTGTTGCATCATACGTGCCTGAGATGGATGACTGAAAAACAAACATTTTAGAGAGGTCATGTGCTATTTCTTCCTGGTATATCTGTTCATTGCCTGGCAACCGCTCCCTGTATAGAAATAGTCTCGCACGTTAGCCTCATTGTTCCATATTTCTTACCCCGCTGTCTGTACGTTTAGCTTCTACGTGAAAGATTTGTTGTAGTTGCTCTGTTCATCAATGCAGAAGTCTTTGAGCTGTTCCCAAAACGTTTGCTCCCCACTTCAAATCAATTGAAGTGCTCAGAAACTGAGTTTGTGTCTTTAGCATGTGCCGTCTCCTTTCTGTCTCTCGCAACCGCACAGCTGTGTGTTGTTTTTTTTTTGTTCTCTTCTTAACTGTGAAGCTGCACCACAGCGCATGACTCTGAGGCAGAGCCTGACTAATCATTGCACAACCAAAGCGGAGTCACCTTGTTGCTGGGCTCAGATCCAGGATGAGACAGTTATGGTGGTAAACCGACACCCTAATAGGGGTCACCCAGGGACAAATCGGGCTCTCATTGTTCTCTCCTGTTAATAGATCAAGCCAGACTGACGAAATGTTCATGTCTGTGCAAAGTGCTTATGCAGTGTTTGTGGTCGAACACTTAAATCAACTATGGATTTTCCCCACCTTCTTTATTATTCTACAGGTTTATCTTGCAGCGGTGTGCAGCAGCCCTCTCTCTTCTACACCGGGGCTATACCTCCATCTGTCCCTGCAGGTGTTTTTTGTTGTGTGTGTGTCTTGTCGGTGTTTCTTTGATCACTCTCGCAGTACACCGGTGTACATTTTGGCCCCCTTTCAGCTCTTTGTCTTTGTTCTGTCTCACAGAGATGTTTTGTTGTTTTTCTTGTTAAAAGCATTGAAGACGGTAAACGCATCCCTCGCCGCTTTTCAAACAAATTGCACATATTTGGCAATCATGCAAAATATCACAACAGATATCGAATATTTCGCTATCAGTCCCAGTGCACCGATTTATTCTCTCTTCAGACGGCTGAATGGTATCCTGCAGTCTTAACTTTCTGCATGTTCATTCACTTCATTCGCTGAAGCCCCCCTAAAATGTTCTTCAGCCCCCCCCAAATAATTTGGCATTATTGGCTTTAAAAAAAAAAAAAAAAATGTATTTTTTATTTTGGTGATGTCATTAAATTAAACTATTGTTGATCATATGGACAAGTTATTTATAACTAACATGCTACATATGTGCATGCATTCTGGTTTGTATGTTTTCTCCCCCTTCAAACAATCCAATAGCCCATCATCATACTTAACGATATAAAGTTGACACTGTCACTGTCATTCTCCATCCATTGTGTGCGGTCCCTTTAAGAGTTAGGATTTGGGAGTGACGCGGATATGAAAGCTAGTTTATCCGTCTTTCCTTTACAAGCAGGAAAATTATTTCTCTCTTTATTTGAGAAAAGTTCATATTTGTGTTGTCAAATTTCACTATGACCCTGAAATTCTGTCTCTTGTGTTATCATATACTGAATGCAAGCAAAACTACAGAGCAAAATCACTCTTTCTGATTGAACCAATCTATGAACTGTGAAACAATGGATATCCGCGGCCCCAAATGGGCCCAAAAGAAAAATTGCACGCGCAAACATGCCGCTCCCCTTGGGGCTAAGCCCCCCCTTTCTTTGAATCCTAGAAACGCCCCTGATCACGTATCAGTCTGATTAAATAGAACATAGTTAGGCTACATGTTGGAATAACACCAGTGGGGAACATTTAGAAATGACAGAGAGAAGGGGGAGAGAAATACGTTTTGAAAAAAAACAATTCTGAAGCTGGTTCTCTACTTGTCAAATGCTCTAAAATAAAAATAGAACGCCGTTGGTGTTCGGTGATTATAGCCATATATATATATATATATATATATATATATATATATATATATATAAAACAAAACAATTATAGCTGACTTTCATCAGTCAAATTTAGCTTATTTCATTTGAAGAATGTGCGTGACAGTCCAAGAGAGGAGCTGTGGTGTCTTTTTAGGGCTGCTGCAGTGCATAATAAATCCCCAGAGGGCTGTGGCACCTGAGCAGAGTGACAACTGTAAGAGCGGTACAGTTGTATTTGTTGGCGGCAACAGAAGTGAGCACATCTGGCTTTGATCACCATGGTGATGATAGTGCAGAGAGTGGCAGGGCAAGCAGAACGATGGAGATGGATTCTCAGGGGAAGCATTATCCTGTTTAGAAAGTCTAATGAGAGAAAAGGCGCTGCACCTCCGCTAACTGCTGTCCTTGTTTCAAACAAAGGAGCGTGCGACCAAATACGCATAGGCTTATGCAAGATGGAAGGAAAAACGGGTACATTGGGTACCGGGATGCAAATAAACCCATGCTATAACACACAGACACATCATTTATTGAGGGCTGCGACAGTAATTAATTAAAAGTTAATATCAAATCAAAAGATGATGCCACGAGCAGGGATTTTTAAACTAATTGAAAAGACATGTAGCAGAAAGATAGTCGACCTAGTAGTACAATAGTACTTATTGGCAGACAAACCATGAGACGTGAGGCATAACATTCATCTAGATTCTAGATGGACAATCAAAACTTCCATTGTAGCCACCCACATGCATGTTTTGGAAAGGGGCATGCAGGGCTGGAAGAGGAGATGACTCCTGTGTTGTTGTTTTTTTCTGTAGCTCCTGTGCCAGCTTGGCGTCGGTCCTGGCGTGCGACAACACCGAAGATTCAGCCTCAAACAGCACAGTCTCTGGTTACAAGTGTGCCAAGGAACAGTGATGGCTTCAGGGAAGGGAAGTCAACTCTGCTGTCACAAACACATTCATCAGGATTGTGCAGGTATCTGGCAACCTCAGGACAACCTGCACATCATAAATCAAATCTCTCATAATCATTCATCAACATGTGGCTGGAGGCCCTTTTTATTTCATCAGCGTTTTATGCTCTCTTGAAACCGGTAGCCATACAAGAACTTTTCAGAATTAATTCAACTAAATTATATAAAAATAATATATAAATAGTATTTAAATAAGGCATTATCTGAACTCTGAATTTAATTTATGCGTTATCTGAGACATTTCGTTAAAAAAAAAAAAAATGTACCTGTTGCTGAGGATAAATTCCTTCCTCACACACATTTGTGTTAGCATAACTCCACAGTCCACAGCTTAACAGAACAAGCAGCTCTCCATGTGTCGATACATCAGGGGGGTCAGCCGGCATGTGCTGACTGCTGCCAGACCGAGTGCTGTGGTAAACTGCCAACAACCATTCAAGTCCAGTTTAAATCCCCCAACCCACAGAGGCGAGCTCCCAAATAAGATAAGACAACTGAGTATCTTCATAATAGAGCTCTGGCATTAACGTCTGCGCTCAGTCATGCACTCGATGTGTGTCGAGTCTCTTTTTAACAGGAATGGCGAGATTAGTCTCTGACAGCGGGGGCAGTAACTGCTGTGCGGTGAAGCTCCGGTAGACAAGTAAATGGTGCGGGGAGTTTGGCTTATTGAACTTTGTCACGGGGTTGATGAGCACGCAGCTAGGCAAGCCACAGGCTGTACAAATCACCTGGAGCACACTCGCGCAGGATGTTGGCAAATAAATGGGAACACAGTGCTTCTCTGGAGCAGCCTCTCCGGCTAAACAGCCGCTACAGTCACCTCCATGACTTCAAACCTTGTCTGCCCGATCACGTACATCTGTTTTTTGGGTCACGGCATTTATTAAAAAAAGAGAACAGTCCTCACCTACTGGCCCCGGAGTTCAGTCCTTTCCCCAACGGTATTTTTCAACCTCCCAAATTCACAGTTCGGTTTATAAAAACCTTCCAGCTCAGTTCAATACAAGGCAACTTTCTGTTCATGTTCAGTTCCACACAATTCACTTAATGTAACACAACGATCAGATATAATCCCCCTGTGACACGGTTTGAACTATTGTACACAATTTCAAAACACACTTGCAAACTATTTAAGAAAATGCTTTGATTTTTTTAAGAAGCTTACTGTTTTACTTTCCTATTTCTAATAATCATTGAGGCAGCTCATATGATCTGTTGTGTGCAGCAGAGCATGCATCTTTTCTGGTGATGCGGAAGTGAAATGATCATCTAGCAGCCCTGACAACCGCTGCTATTGATGCCTTAATCTGCCTTTGGAGGATTTGGAGGAGCCAGAGATGTGTCTCCGACGTCCAGACTTTTTAAAAACACATTACAGTTTTATTAAATGTGAGCAAAAAAAAAAATCCCACTGACCTTTTAACCTTTGAATCAATTCTTCAGTTACCTCATGTGTTGCAGTCTCAATGTCAGTAAAAGCTCTGTTTTATGCAGAGGGAGGCCCCTCCCCCCTCTCTCTACGAGCCTGTGATCGATAAAGCTCATAAGTCTTTTCCTCCAACTGAGCAAGCTTCTGCTCCATACCCCATCGAGAATCACTGAGCGTCAGACAGACCAGACACACTCCTCCTAAAGGTGCCTCCCGTCGCATACAAATCTTGAATCTGTCCCACCGACTCTGCTCCGCCGGGCTCTTTCACATGCGCATTTTGTCCCTCGAGACCAGAGACAACCAGACAAGTAGATAAAGTTTCAGTGAGTTGCCGGCCAAGAAAAAGATGAATATGGAAAGCTACATCTCGCTGTTGTGTCTGCGTGTTTACATGCTTCTGAACTTGTTGGAGTGTACTGAGGCTATACTTACATACCATGTTTGATTTCTTATAGACATGTTTAGCAAATTGCATTAGTGTCGAAGGAGCCGCGGTCGCATTTGCCTAATGAAGGAACTAAGAATAAAATGAAGTTTAGGGCCAAAAGCTACGACACACTCGAGAAATAAACAGCTTGTCTCGTCGAATTTGCAAATCTGGTAAAGTGTTTTGAAATCCCTTTGATTTAGGACCTCTCTGCTCTGCAATGTAAATCAGCTAGTGAATAAATGACTTCATGACTGCATTAATATGTATGTGCATGTCATGCTTGCCTGCAGTTTGTTGTCAACAAGATTTGGAACAAACTGGACTCTCATTTCGGATCGACAGACTGAGATGGGGGTGTTGTCGCAACACGTGTTTAAATTCCCACTACAACATTATTACCAGGGAGTACACTCGACACGAGAATGTCATCAAGCTGAGCAAGTAATAGACGCACACGCACACACACACAAAGCCCCATTCAGGAGTGAATTGCAGGTCTGTTCTGGACTCCGGCCCAGGCATGGGAATATATCCCAACCGACGTTACACATGGCTACACCACTAATAGGAGCAGGAAGGTTGTGATGTAAATGGGGAGTTGAAATACATGACAGAAAGGAGGGAGGGAAGGTCCTGACATCAGGTGGGCAGGAAGCCCACGGATCCTCCCTGAGGTCCGACAGTCAGGTCGAACAAACCAACACGTGGTCAGCGTGCAGATGCCTGACAGCAGCTGCTGCGTTAAAGTCGGAACTACGTCCGTTTCAAAGCCAGTGATAGAGAGGCCTGATTACTCTTTCATTATGAGTCATCCTGCAGAGTATTCATGTGCAATTAGGGAGTGATTGGTTGAATGTGTTTGTGTGCGTACAAGGCCCACATTGTGGACGTGCATGTGAGCAGACCAGCTCACATCACGCTTTGATGTGTTTCCGTGATTGTATCCTCTGGCAGATAACACTGCTGTGTGATTTGGAGCACAGGGGTTAGAGTGCCTGAGTCAGCTCTGGCTTTGCTCTGGGAACAGCCAGTCTCCCTCTCCTTTGAAATCACAGTAACGTACAGTTCATCTCAAGAATCAAACTACCACAGGCATCTGCTAGCACAGCGGCAGCTGACACCTTATCTGCAGCAACGAGATGCAGAGATTGGCTGGTACATTTCATTCGAGACCCCATCGATGTGATCAATTTTCACTTTGCAGCAATTTTTGAAAAGTAAAAAAAAAAAAAAGATGTTTAAATCTTTAGAATATACCCAGCTGTCATAAAATATTCGAAAAGAAGATATTTTTTCCCCCGGGTGTATTATGTCATTAAGGATACCTCAGTGTTGATGTTATGCATATATATTATATTGCACATATTTTGCAAAGAAAAGTATAGAAGGCAGGTGGAAAGCTCAGTTGATTCAGATGATGTTTATGTCCCAGCAATATCAAATTGAGAATACAAATAACATGAACACCGACTAGAATTTATGACTCCCAATATAACTTCTATGTAGTGTGGTTGGGCTGAGTAGGTCATATGAGGGGGTTAAGTAATAACAATAATGTATTTTATTTGTATAGCGCTTTAAAAGGTACTCAAAGACGCTTTGTAAATAGATGCCACTGATGTCTGAGCGCATGCAGCCCACTGACTGCTGTAAATGACATAGAGACAAAATGGGGGTTTCTAGCACAACTTCACCTACTTTCGACGTGCATAGAGAAGAAAAAGTCTGAAGAAGTCAAAGCTCCAGCAACAGCTTCAGGCCACAAGCCAAACTGCGTTGCTCTTATAATAGTTTGTTATTCTATATACCACGAGTGTTGTTTTGTGTACTACAAGTTTTGCTAGAGTTTTGACCTCTGCCGTAAATAACATGAAATTTAGCAAGAACTTACCGAATAATATCTGATTATTCTTCCCCCGGGGTTTCTTGTTTTGCTTCTCACTGCTTTGTAACTTTGTTCACAGTGTCGGTAGACTGGTTAAACTAACACCATGTCGGCCTGATGGAAGTTTTTGATGGACAGTGTTTCACATTTTCTTTTCCAAAAACAAATTAAAACAATGATGAATCTGTTTAACTGGACTTATTTGTATGTTTGTTGAACCTACACTGGCACATCATCACTTACTATAATAAAGCTGATGCCTATTTGCACATCCAGCAGACACAGAGATTCAGAGGAAGTCAAGACTTCGGGCAAGCTGTATGTTGTAAGTCTAATATTCACTCTCCTTTTGACTCTAGCTTTGGTTGCCACCAAGCCACTATGTGTAGCATGGCGCTTGCTCTGTCTGCCGTTTGGTGCTGGGCATGTCGCATACAGTTGGTTTATCAGATATGTTTCACTGGAAGCAGTTGCCAGCTGCTGAAAATACACAGTCCTCAGAGGAATGACAACAGCATCGGTCATTTCAGCAAGTGCCCATAAACAACAGGTTCCCTAACAAAACAGTACTTTTAACATAAACCAGGATGTTTTGGTGCCTAAACCTAACCAAACCCTACCATGGTGTTGTCACATCATACAAATGATTTATTTATAACAGCGATTTGGTTCAGAGATACAGACAACATGTTGTGCTGCCGACAGGGCAGCAGAGTAGAAACCACTTCTATGTTTTGTTCGACACAGAAAGAAAAATATATTTTGTCATTTAATTTGCAGGACCTCTTGGCTGAAAACAAGGATGTTGAGAGCGAAGTACTGAGCGCAATTGTGGTCGGGTTGAAACTCTATGGGTTTGTCACAACAAATGTCACCTTTTACACTACGCACAATCATTTCCACTCATTATGAATACAACGCATGTGTTACAGCAACATTAAAATGGATGGTAATCTAACAAGGACATACTTTACCATCTTTTTCATAAGAAACGGACACCTTTTTGTAAAAGATATACACAGATATTAGATAAAGTTGGCTATTTTGTTTTATTTGGCTATTTTCAGTTATTTATGTAACAGATTTCAAATGATTGCGTATGTCTTGTCTAAACATGAACAATGTCGGGTTGTTTTATAAAGCAACCAGCCCTTTCAGAGTAAAATTAAATCATTCATAATGTAGACTTCGTCAAAGTTTAAGTGCACATTGATTTCATTGTTTTTCAGCTTTCATCAAACTTGCTTTCTGGTTACGATTGCTTTCAGTGTTGATGCTTCAAATTACTTTTTAAGCCAGCCATGCTGTCATCTAGCTCGACCGCGGTCTTGTCAACTCCCCATTTAAGTATTATTTAAAACTGACGGCCAGAGGGGAAACTAAGCTCTTTGTGAAATAAAATCCACATACATTGCCTGAAATGAATAAAGGCATAGTAACTGCCAGTTGCTTTATTCCTCATGAATGGAACTCCAATTAAAGCAGGAAGCTTTTTGTCCTGCTAGAGAGAAGAAACCAGGCTCATTTACAGAAGTCACGACAGATTAGGAACACAGTATTACTGTAGAACACTCTGCCAGTGATTGGAGAGAGAATTGATGAATATTTTCAATGCACAAAGGAAGTTTACAGAGGACTGAAATAACATAATGCTCTTAGCTTACAGTGCAATTCTGTGCTAATTCCCTAAAGGCTCTATTTTCTTAGTCATATGGGGATTTAAATGTACTGTTTTCACATTGATGAAGGAAATCATTTGTGGGTCCTTGATGCTCTGGAGCACTGGATTTATTTATTTTTTCAACCATCAAGCTTGCATATGAGCCAATGCTACTGTATGTCGGTTATTAAAGTCACTCGAGAGGGATCTGTGTCTGTGTGGTTTTAATTGACACTACAAGTGAACGAGAAAATGTACAGGAGTTCAACTTTAATCAAGTCCCATGTGAAGAAAAACATTCCAGTGGAGGAAACGAGAGTTTGTATCACACCATGTATTCTCATTATTGTACACTTCGTGTTTGACGTGTGTACTGTACTTACTGTCTCCAGGTGCTGTCAGACCAGAGGAGCCTCGCCAGACCAAGTGAGCAGAGTTGAATGGCCTTTCTCCTGCCGTTAACACTCCTTGTCTGCCAACATTACCGTGCATATGGTCAGTGTGTTCCCAGGCGGCCAGGCTGCTCACAAACATGCAGCACTTAAAGCTGCCGTCTTCGCCCACGCAGACGAGCTGGAGAAGCACACGCTTATATGCAGACTGGTTCCTCTTCGCCCGTCTGCCCTACATCCCATGATTCCAGTTGACAGCAGCAGACGTGTCACAGCTGGCTCTGAGACCAAACTTGAACAAAGGCAGGTTACACCAAGTAGGTCACATGTCTTCTTGAAGGCTTCAATCACCTTTTTTTTCCCCCTACGGGGATCTTCAGAACTCTGTCTGTCTGCATACAATTTCTGGTGGCATTTAGTGTTATGGCCCATTTACTACTTGGTAACATACAGTTTTTAAGATGCGTACACTTGTAACACATCAGGCTTTGCATTTCCAATGAAATTTGGTGATCAGAAAAATGTTATCACAGTGCTGAGATTCAGGGTGATCAAAACTTGATTCTTTTAAGAATACATGTCTTAATTATTTTCTTTTTGCAAATTAGATATCTTATTCATTGAGCCATGCACACATACAACTGCCCAAACACCAACAATACTGTTGCAGTGGTGGTTTTTTGGACAAAAGCACAACCTTTTACATATAACATAGCAATGCAAACAAATAACTTTGTATCATATCCCAGACTGTCCTTTCCTAAGACACCACTCAGGCTCGTTTATAATCGTTAGAGGAACTCACCAGAAATGTAGGACACTTTACCAACACGTTTAGATATACTATCAGATCAGCAACAAATTTTCATCACACAACAAACAAAGCTCCTCTAAATGATTAAATCTACCTGTTTCTATAGCTGACAATGGTGTACCTGAATGTAGCTATATGCACATACTGGAGAGATAGTTGACTTTAAATTAAAGCCTGTACACAATATTTATTTTTCATTGGACAATATGCGTCAATCAAGTCTCTCCTGGAGTGAAATGATGTCACATTTATGTCTGTCACACTGACAGGCTCTGTCTATGGCTTGGCATCAAATATACATATGTAATATTCAATTTGAGAACGGAGCAATTGAGAGGACAACCATCGGGAGTGATTTCACAGTTTTGTTCAGATGTGTAACATATTCTTTGCGCGAATGATCAGCCTGCCATTAAACCTGAGATGAATCTGTCTTGACTGGCGTGCAAGGGGGCAAGCACTGGGAGTGGAGAATTGTTGGACTGCAAGGTGGTGTCAGATAGCAAGTGTCGAGAGGAAATAACAAGAGGGGCTTCAGATACAGACGGGGGGCCTTATCCTAACTGGAATCTATGCTGAACAAAGCATCCCTCACCTCAACTCTGATATGGACACAGTTTGTGAAGGGACAGGAGAGAGAATGCTTTTGCAGGGCTTCTGTATCCTCCAGTCAAGGAAAGGAGGCACTAAGTACTTATACCAAATAAGTTTGTTTTTAACACTGCAACCACATAGCTTGTGCAAATTGCCATTGACAAGAAAAGATCTTTAGGTGCACTTTTATAACAAAAACTTTCTGTAAAGCCGTATTATCCTAAGACACTCTTCTGACCTTGTGTCCTTCCGCAGTATTTGAATCATCACCCTCTGCCTCTCAACAGTGAGCAGCTTCTCCAGCAGAAAGGGTATAACATCTCATAATTACACCTTTTTTTTTTCTCCCTTTGTGTATTTCTGTGCGGGATAACAAAAGCCCCCGCCACCACAAAGACACTAATCGTAGATGCACATACACAGATGTAGCACTACCAGAAAGTTTCCACATATCTCTGCATCTCCCTGACCCATCCACTCATACATAAATACCTTTTGAATCTTTAATAGCACGAACATCTGTCTCCTACCACAGTGAATCAACCTCTTCCACTGGTGGCTGCATCCTGTCTATGAGTGCCTAAGCTGTGTTCAGAGCCTCCCAAGTGTAGGTTAAAGGGAAGGCCAGGGAATTACCGTACATGTTTCGAGGGGCGAGGCATCTTCCACACCGGGGTCTGGTTAAGAAATCCCCTGGGCTTTCCTTTAAGGGGAGTTTCAATCCACTGTTCAGTTGGTTTTGGGTGTCCGTAGAGCCCAAACAGTCCATTTTCAAACAAAAATACCAAACACTGAGAGGTGTCAACTGCTCAGTTGTAAGGATTGGTTCCTTTTCTTTGTCTTACGTGATAATAAATGATCAAAAGATGAATTGATAATGCAATTATATTGTTACTTGAAACCCTATAGTATCCCTTTTGTAAGATTTTTAGCTTGTGTGTATCAGTTTTAATCATATTTCTTCATTTTCTTATCTGTCACTGTGCTGATTCTCTCAAACTCACATACAACTGAGAAAAACACGCACCTCATTGCCCTCACCATCCTGGGAAAAAAAAAAATGGCTGCCCTGCTGCCCTCAACCTACTAAAAAACACTGCCTATATTGTGTTGCATGACAGTCTGCACTGGGCTCTAGGCAAGCCCCTAGGAAGAGCTCTAGGCTGTGTGGCGATTTTGGCATGCTAGACAGAGTCAGAGCTGCGTGACACTCTGCCCCAAAAACACTTTGCCATTATTAATACAAAAGAAACTGCCGTAACACTCAGACCATAATCTGACTATTACGTACATTTATAATGTATTCTTTATTTGATTGACCCTTTACTAAAAACAGAAAACGAAATGCCTGAAATGTCTGTTACTCATCTGGATCTTATACTTCTGTCTTGCATTCTTGGATTACATTCTGCTCTGAATCTTAAAGCCCATCATTTAAAAAAAAACTTGATGTTCTTTTGTTTGGTGATGGAGTATTATCAGTGGATATCTGACAACCCTCCCAGATTCTCACAGTGGTTACTACGTATTATGGACCTCTTCCCTCTGGTTTAAGTATTGCACTACTTTCATCAGTGGGCCATAGGCTCAATCACCAATGTGTTACCACCTTTGGTGATAGATAGTGACTGAACAGACATTTATTTCAATGAAAGTCATCAAGATTAAACTAACTAACTAACTAACTAACTGACAAGTAGCATCAATGTATTCATTTGTGTCATACATGTGTGCGAGCAGTTGGCCGGATGGAGCCTTGAGTGGGTTCTTGTGGAAGCCTGAAAAACTCTTTCAACATTTTATTGTGTGTCAAGCTTTGTTGGATTATTTTTACATTACAGATCACTCCGAAAAAGTGGTATGAATTATTTAGTATAGAACGAAACATTTAATGGGAGCTAAAGTCAACGACATTAGGTCTGGACATGTCATGTTACTGTATAACAGTTACACCTGTCCACTTCTTTTCTGTCCGATCATTTTAACATGTTGCAGTGTGGCAGGGAGGTGATATGTGCTTTTGAGAACCCCTCACATGTGACCTTATCTGTGTTTGCTCAGGAGCTATAGACGACAGACGCAAGGACAAATGCCTCTCTCGCTGTCACATCCACACAAACACACGTATCTTATTGTGACAGTGAAGTCTTTGTGTGACTTTCTGAAATGGTATATGAAAACTGTCAGTGTGGCTTCTTCAAATAAGAAGTGGGAAGAAGAGATTTTGCCATGCTATGGCTTTAAAACTGTGGCACATAACAGCTGTTTTATGTGAAGCTCTCTCCAGATGTGACTGGTGTTACTTGTAAAGGTCATTTATTTGATTCTACCAATGCACATCAGTAATTTCAGTCAGTCATTTTGGATGGGAAAATAATTCACTGGGGGAACAGTAATAAAAGGGACAGACCATTGAAAATGATTTACACAGGATCGGAAAACTCACTTCCTTTGGAATGAGCTTTTATGCACCGAAAACATTCATCAAATCTTTATCAGGAAACTCTCCAGATGACTCCATTTCATAGTAAAGAGTGATGTTGCAGCTGGTTATATGGCCCTTGTAATGGTGATGCCAAGTGAGCTTGTCAGTTACAGCAAGAGACACCAGACATCGGTCTCAGAAACATAAAGCTAAGATTAAAAATGTCTGCATGCACAAAGCTAGAAACATGCATATATTTCCTTTACATTTATTAAACTCTGATTTCATAGTGATCACACATTGTTCTATTAATATCAATAATCATGCATGTCACCATTAGGGATGCCCCCCAATACCCGGTTCTAAACAGGAACCGATAAGACAGTAGTAAATACCCGGAATATCGATACGGTCCGGAGTTTACGGTTCTGCTGTCGGTACTATGGAAGTTACGGAGTGAGATCTCTGCGGAAAAAAGCAGTGTTGAAAACCTCCTCTCTCTGTCTCTGTGCCTTTCTTTCCGGCTCAGTACAGCGTGAGACACACATCATGGCAGAAAGAAGAAAAAGGCTACATTTCACTCCAGTAGATGCTGAGAACTCTCGCTGTATCAAACGCAATTAAACCCTCAACAGTAAGGGAGGAAATACCAGCAGTCTATCAAAAGATTTGGCCAACATGCGGAACATAAATCTGCCGAAATGCACAGTTTTCTACTATTTGTCGAGCAGCCGTCCATCCTCGTCCACTGCAGGTAATGTTTAGGTAACAACTAATGAGTCTGGCAGTGTATATTGAGTTATTTGATACATAGTTATTAATGAGGGGAGCAGCTGTGTTGTTATAAGTTAGTGTTATAACTTATAACAACACCGACTAGCAGCTTTAAAATAACTTAACATAAAACCATAAAATAGTTTATGACAACAACAATAGTGAGATATTTAAACATTCTTGCTGTTGTTCAAGAAAGACTATTTGTTTACATACAAACAACAAAGCAATGTTGATTCTTTTTCAATTGATTGTGTTTTCTTTTCTCACAAAATAATCAAAAAGAGACCGATAAGAGTATCGATAAGGAACCGAACCGATAAGCAGCATCGATAATAGTTCTAGTAGTGACCACTGGCCCTGAATGGATGTCAACACACTTGTTTTACTTAGTTTGGATTTGAATATCAATCAGCAGCACAAGCCAAAGATAATCACTGACACGATCAAAATGGCATGAAACCTCCTGTAAAGATATGAAAATGGTCCGTAGAGAGCTTTATTCTACCACAGTCTGATACTTATGGCTTGGCATGTCTTTTTAAATACTCATGGGGGTTATAGTGGCATTATTAGCCACTGCTCCTTTCTCACATCAACATGTTTCCAGGTCAAGTGGATCCATTCCCCACCGGGAGCACTCCAAGCCAAGGTGGAATTTAAGCCCTCAATAATTTGCCATGTTATTGAATTAAAGGCTTATGCCTGCTCTTCTCAAGTATGTCAATTATTCTCATTCAATGGTGCACTCACTCATTTCCTTTTCAATTAAAAAAGGTAGACCCACTGCTTAAACAGAAAGGAATGCATGTGGGAGGGAGAATGCATCTAGAAGAAGATGGATATTTCTGTATCTGTTTCCAAACCGAGCTCTATATTGTATGGATTTATTCATTCAGTGTGTTCGTGCTGTACTGGCACCGGCTTCATTGTTGTGGTGGTGACACAACTTTTTCAGTGACGTTACCAAAGAACATAATTTATTCTGTTATTTTGTTTAATAATAGACTGTCTATTAGAACCGTGAAACATGGTCAAAGTTTAAGAAATGACAAGAAAGCTTGGTCTCTAGCTCGGGCCGATAACAATTATTTTGTTCAGCTTTTTGAAGATGCATTACAAAGTTGACATGGCTCTTGCTTTTGAGTCTTTTGTATTCCACCTTTGATAGAAGAGGCTATTTATAATTTTTTTTTTATTTATTGTAAGTGAAATTGACTGCTTTGACACAGTGGTGTTTGTCAGACAGAGACAGGGAGAGAGGGACATTTTACTCCTGGCAGAATAAACTTATATGAGAATCATACTCAACAATAGTTAATGTATGATCGTGTGTTGTGAATGTAAAAAGAAAAAAAAATATGTTACATAAAGTACAAAATATGTTATTCAGTGTTTCCTAACAGATCAAGTCAAAGGGAACAAAGGGATTTATCTTTCATAGTATGTTGCATGTATTTATTACCCACACGGCTTAGTGCTCTCTGTAAAATGTACGCTTTTTTTTTTACTCTCATACACTTTGACACATGCATTTTAATATTTCAGTGCGAGCCTCTTTTGTACTGGCATTTGACACCAGTATCATGCAGCTAACTGAAACCATCACGGCTTTGCTGGTTGGAAACTGATTGCCGACTTCAGGTTAACCATCTTGCAGTACCGAATGGCTTGGTGATACCTTGTATGTGTGCAGCTTGATTCTTGGCTCCCATTAGAGCAGACCACCTCAGACAGAAAGCAGCAGGTCTGATCACAAACAGTTCAGGAAAGGAGGGAAAGAAAACGAATGAAGGCACTATTGGCTGTTGAGACCCCCATACTTAAACTAAGGTCAGAAAAGTTCTAAGTTAACTGAGAGAGGGGGTGTTTCAACTGTAAATTGGACTAGTAGTTAAGTAAGTCGGGTAGAAAAGTGGCTTTGTGGTTCAAAACTTTTATTGAACCTAGAATTAACTATATTTATAGTAGCTGATAGTAGATCGTAAAATAAGCATTTCATTGTAGACTGGGGGCAAAATGAAATATGCAGTATTGTATTGCTTTTTTAAATTCATGTATCAAATGTCTGTCTAACATAATTCTTGATGCAGAAACTCACTCAAGAGCTGCTCGATCACTCATATGTAGCTCTTAGCTTGTTTTAATGTATTGCTTTTACTCTCATAAGTACAGTTTGAATCACACCGACCCCTCTAGCCAAAGGCAGCCTTTTTTAGGAAACAGCCAAAGGCAAATTACATTAAGTGTCTTCTAACGTTCCAGCATAGCAGCGGGCTGAAATAAATCCATAAAAGTTAAGCAACTAGTTTAAAGATCCAGTGTTTTTTCTCAGGACTTAGGGGACCAAACGAGTGCTAGTAAAGGTGACAGAATATTTGACACACATTGATCAGGTGGCCAGAAACACTACTGCACTGTAGCTGAATGTCTGCTATATGCTCTCATGTTCATTTTGCAGTTTTGTGCAAGCTTGGAAAGTGTAGTGAGCTAAGCTACCAGATAATGATTCAAAAAAAACATGAAGCTACCACGTGAAAATGCGACACAACTGCGAGGCTACTGCCCAACACCGTCCTTTTGTTATTGAAATGCTAACACGTGCGGGGGGTAGAAAAATGATAGAAAATTAAAAAAAACTAGATATAACCCATACTCTCACAAGCAAACTACCACCTTATCCCCCACTACTCACCAGTGGCATTTTGAACACACTCAATCACACAAATGAAGACATCAAACTAAATTGAATGTCATCTACTGCTGAACGGCTTCACCCTTCATCTACTTGTAAGAGCTCAATTACAGGCTATGATCATAATTGAGGTACAAAGGATGACAAAACTCACGGTTTGGATCGTATCAAGGTTTAGAGTCTGATTGAATCAGCAGAAAGAAAGGAGCAAATATAACTTTTGGAGATGACCATATCACCGATACCAAGTGTCGATCGTCACTGAGCCATATTAGCCTATGGATCATTTCTGTTGCTTGGTTTTGTTAGCAGTTGGTATACAAGGCTCGAGACACTTTAAAAAAAGAACGTAACACCATCCTGAAAAATTATTTCATCCACCCCAAAGTCAATGTAAACTGTCAAAAATTCTAAATGTTATCATTTTACTTTGATATAGTCATCTATAATGTTTATTTAAATAAAAACACAATTCAAATTGTTTACTGGTAAAATCAAAATCTTGTAAATATTAGTTTTAATTATGTAAAATAAGCTACTAAGCTAAAAAATTTGAAACAAGAGTGGCTGGCCAATCAGGGCTTGCTTTCCCGAATACATGCAAATCAGCTTACACTGCTGCATTAAACCACACAGAGCAATGTTAAGCAGACGCCAGCCCAGCTAAATGTGTAGCACCAGATTGAGCCTGTGTGACATCATTCTGTGCACCGCTACATATGCATGCTCATAATTGGAGGAGAGTATTACCCATAGAGTCCAGTAGAAGGCTCCACCTGTGCTTATAGAACTACGGTTACAATCTGCATCAACACCACAAAACATTACTGCAAAAAACCTGACAATTATTTTTTAATCACTGACAAAAAAAACTGATAATTTTGGGAGAACAGAAGCTTATATAAAAAAAGAAGGAAGCAGCCCTTTCACAGCCTCAATAACTATAAGGTCTGGGTATCACCACAAGGCAAAGATGAATGTAGCTTTCAGTGCCTCTGCTTCATTGGTAGTCCCCTGGCTAAGTGATGTTCTGTCTTGTAGCGATAACAAACGCAGGTGCTTTATCTCCTTAACGTTCTTCTGTTGTTTAATGCTCTTAGATTATTAAACAACTACATCAGACACATCCAGAGGTCTTCAGGGAATCTCTACAACCAGTTGGTATTTGTGCCTGGGAAAGCTGCCTCTAAACTACATCCTGCAGCATCATGTTCATCTTCTCGTATAAGACTAGCACCGAGTCATGACAGAGACATGAAGATGATTACACCTACCAGCTGTTTTACACAACTATTTAATGTGCTCTTTTTAAAATCTTGCTAGTGCTGTGTAACTGCTACAGTATGTGGTTAGAAGTAATTATTGGTAATTATGTTGTCTTAAAATATACCAGTTCATCAATCACTTGTAGAGAGGGAAACACTTAAATGACACTCAATCCAATTATTCACACACATACATTCCTACATTACCAACAGTGGACTACCATGCTACTCCAACCAAGTGTGGACTTGTTTCTGGTTACATTTTTAAGACCAGTGTGGAATTGTGAAGTATGCATTTAAAGTTGGCTCCCTTCATCCTGTGGATTATATCATATTTTGTATTTGCTCGTAATTACTTTATTTGAGTCAGGAGAAAAACACCCTTCCCAATATTAGGCAGGTTTGTAATCATGCGTCCACTACCCTTTGTGTCTATTCTGTCATCTTCAGGGCAATAATTTAAACCAATTCATTACTATAGCGAGGTCAGATAACATTTGATTTCTTTTTTTAAGGGTAATTTGCTTTGCTACTTTGTTCCGTATTATTCCATAAATGCACGGTAATGTTGCTTCTGACAGTCCTAACAGTAAAAGAGGGAACCTTTTAGTCTAATCTAAATTGCGTGTGGCATAAATGCTCTGGACAATACACATTATGTAGATACAATCACTGCTCCAGCCAGCAGGAGCAGTGCTGAGCATGAACTTAAACACTCACACACTTGCAAGTCCCCACTTGACTACAATTTTAAGTGACTCACCAGTGGGTTTTATACATGATTTTAACATGATTTAAAGCATGACTAACAGGTGACTGAAGATCAAAATGTCCCCTGTTGGCTAAGGAGTCCTCTGTTGGTGAATGTGCAACGACGCCAAAGTTTACTGTGTGAAAGGAAAATGAGTGCACACACACACCCATACAGGCCTGCAATTCTGTACATCATAGTGCTATTGATCTATCATAAAGGGCCCATTAACCACTCTGCTACACACACACAATCACACACACACACCCACACATATTCAAATACATTTCTAATTGTTCCACAGTTTCTGAATGGTTCTCTTGCAAAACAACTAGTTTGAGACTCCTTCAAGATCATGTTAGAATTATAGCTATATGAACATTGGTCTGGGATGTAAAGCTGTCAGTGGGCGTAAATAAAATAATGCCATGTGTATTGCATGAGCGGGCATAGGATCTCTGAGTGCTTGTGTTTCTATCTGCAGGGCTGCAGCCTTGATTGATGAGGCGATTGAGGCTGGGGAGTTTGCTACAAATTAGCAGTGTTGTTACGAAGGTTGGCTGGCCATCCTGCTATGCTCAGATCTATACGGTGTCTCTAATGCTCTGGCCAGGGACAGAGTTTTCACAGCGATACCTGACCTCTGTGGTCAAAGGACAGCTGAAAAGATGTTTGTATTCTGACCACTCAGCCAGATTCGTAGTGAGAAAGACTTCCTGCCACTTGCACACACATTGCGGCTCACAATACACACACACACACACACATACAGGACCCTTACCAGCAGTGCATCACCCTTCTCAGCCCAACTTCTTTCAAGTCACAGAACTGGAGCCCACAGGCGCACACACCCACACTTCGTCACCAGCCCAGTTTTCCTGCTACCAATAGAAATATGAAGAATGAAGACGGTGAGATGGAGCTTCCCGCCATGGCACAGGGGGAGTTTGGGTAATATTCAGACAGCTTTGCCTCAAGCAATAACATCAAACAGAAACTCCCTGCAGAGTTAGATGTCTGTTATTAAAGGCTGTTCTTTTGCGGTCAGGGTCAGCACAGGCCCTCTTATACCCATTACTTCCCCCCCGACCAAAAAAAAAAAAGATGTAGGATGCAGGAAAAAAACAAAAGCTCAGGTTGTGTCTGTGCTCAGTATCCAACACATTCTTCAATGGTACCCTGTAATTTTCAGACAATCTGAAAAAAAGAATACCTGGAATAAACCGGTGTTTATCTCAATGCAACTGGGTCAACACATACATGACCCAGCACTTGTATAGAATCAGGGTTTGTATAAGAAGAATAGGAATTCTAAATCCCCATCATAGAGATACTTGACCATGATTGTAAACGTTGTCTATCCATTGGTCATTCCAGGGAGACAAAATATCTTGCTCTATGACAGACCTGATGTGTTTTATCAGGAATTGCTGCTATTAATGACAGTATGCAGTGTAGCTTAATTGAAATGGAAAATTCAAAAAGATTTAGACAAATAAAACATAGAAATAACATGAAATACAATACACATTGTTTATTATTACTACTACTTACTACTTAGTTAGCTTCAGGAAAAGATCATTTCAATCGTGGCACAAACGGTGGTCTCCTATTTGAGAGACCGGATGTTGTTGGACTCATCCACCGCCTGTCCCCCCCGTCCCCCAGCCTTGTGTGGATTTTTGCAGTCTCTATACTTCCTGGTTCTTGTTACGTGGATTACATACCAGTTGGTTTTGTGGCATATCTACGAATTATAGAATTAAAAATTAATTTTCATAGGTAAAACTACAAAACGCTGTATGAGAAAAGCCTGCACAGTTGAAAAAAAACACATATTGTTGCTGTCCTAAGAAAACTATTTATCTCCATATTGCATTTCATGACACAAAGTTTAAAACACAGCCTCCTTTCCAGCTTTCTTACAAAGTATATTACAAATAATCTAATTTAAATTGTTTCTCTATCTTATAAATTGGATAATTTCCTCAACCCATAAATGAACACTTAATCCCTAATTTTTATATATACAGTATAAATATATGTCTTCTTACAGTAATTTTCTGAGATGTGTCACTTTGTTGTGTTGCCAGAGCATAAAATGACAGTTGACTGATCAGTGTTAGTAACATTATGCGGTTTCAAATTGATCAATCTATAGTTTCAAGCAATTCTTACTACATTTCAATTCCATTTTTATTTATTGTATATGTGCAATCCAAAAGCATTTTCTTCAACTGGTTAGGATGCTGACTTTTTGATGTGGATATGTAGAGTTAGCCTCAATATTTAACATTAAACCATGTAGTCATTGTGCAGATTTAAGAGCTTTTACAAGGTTGTTGTTTTAACACTAATAAGCTATGACATTGAAAAGACAGCTGTAGTTTTATATCAACCAATGTATTTAGCTAGCTAGTCACAGCTGATAAAATCAACATTTGTAGGCTGAAATAAAAAGCCTGCTTTTGTTTACTTTTGTGTAAAAACAAACATCTGCTGTTTTAAAAAATTACTAGGAATTTCCACAGGTTAATCTGCCATCATTATAACTGTTACATATGTGCTGTGCTAGAATGGAACGTTTGACAGGCATAACAGTAATTAAGGAGTGTGGGGCTTTATTTCGTGTTGTGTTCACAACTGCTGGTCTAAATAAGGAAAAGGGGAGTTTCTGTCCTTTTTGCTAACCCCAAAAAATCAGAGAAATTATCCTTTAAAGACCCTTCTGTAGTCACCTTCTGTATCACTCTTTATCGCCTCTGTAGAGTGCATGTGTGAAGGTAGTAAACATATCTCCTGTCGTTCCTGCTACTCTCCCTCTCCCACCACTGTTGGTCTACCAACCCTTGACATTCTTTGGATGAGAGTGCAAACAGTGTATGGTACTGCAAGTTTAGTATCCATTAATTGGATTTGAGCATCAGTCATTGACAGAATAATTATTTTAAGATTATGTCTTTGAGCGACAATACATAATCTGTGACTCCTCCTTAAAGCAACAAACAGCCTTGTGTTAACATTAAGTATTAACCACTTAAATATGCTTCTTATTATATACTGAATGTCACGTGAACTATCAAATGATCAATCACTAAAAACTTTGAAGAAGATACCAATTCCCCTGTTACTGATCTTTGAATGTTCATCCAAACAGCATCATCTGCTGTATAGTGTCTATTTTTAAGCTAATTTTTCAGTGGGATGCATATTTTAGCACAATCCCAAGAGCATTAGAGAGAAATGTGGCAATATCACTGAAATTACTGTGTGTCATTGCTTACAACAAACAGAGAAAGATATTTCAAATTTTTGGTGCAGCAATTACTGTATGTGATTTGCTAAATACTGGTTTAGTTGTATCAGGCAAACAGCCTGTACTGACTGAAACTAAAAGTATTCAACACAGAATCAACTTTAATACCCTATTTGTAACATGTAGGTGTAGCTCATCCTGCATTCAGGTTAGAATAACTGGAACAATTTGGTGTCAGAAACCAGCAGAGCAAAATCAAATTCATTCATATATTTCTGTGCATTTAGTTTATAATTCCCAGGTTTCCCACACTCATCCGTTTGACTGTATTGTGACTGAACAAAGCTGTTTGTAAAATGTTTGGGAGTGAAAGAAAGTTGCTTACAATTGGATTAGATATCGTACCAATACGGTAATAAGGCACTGAAAATACTGTAAGAGAGAACTCTTAAATAGTTATACGAGCTAGGTAGTCACATTGCTCCGTCTATCCATCCATGTAGCAGCCACATCTTGTCAGGTTTCTGGTGGCGGCCAAGTAACCTTTGCTGCCAATTTTGTTCTTTCCCAAGCAACTTCTCTGCAACTACACTTAAGGGATCCCCAGGTGCTTTCATGCCAGCTGGGAGATATAATCCCTTTAGTGTGCCCTTGCTCTACCCCGAGGTCTCCTCCCATTCAGGCATGCCTAGAACACTTCCAAAGAGAGGTGGCTGAGGACACTACCAAGTTTGCACAAACACATAGAAAAAGTGTTTGCACTGGCAGCATCAAGGATGTGTTTTGTACTGAAAGTTGCATGAAATGAAGGACAGCGAATAGGTTTGAGCAGTCAACATCAGTCATAGTGATAATACGAGGAAGAAAAGTGGCATCTCATAAAGGTTAGATTGCAACATGAGCCATATGAACTTTGTGAAGAGGTCATAGCTGTCAGGTGTGCAGCTTAGAAAAATGAAATAGGATTTTCATACCAATTCTCTCCTCAAATGAATTGAAGATAAGTGTCTCAGCAATAGGGGACATTTATTAAATTATTAACATGTCATCCCCCTGCTGAAATAATGTTGCCTTAGTATATTTTCTTTTTATATTTTGATATATTGTCAGTTTTAGCCAGTCAATAGTAGCGGCTTCAATTGGACAACGTTGGGGTTGTCGCCTCAACTGTTGGGTCAATGTTGCTTCTGCTGTAGTTAAAGCCAAGAGTAGACTGAAATACTCCTTAAATATTGATGTCTAAGGTATTGATATACTCGGACATACAATACTATAGCTATCAGTATTAGGGTAGTAAATAAGATTGCGTTTCGGCAAATATCCACAAGAAAACTTTTGGATCTGGTTTTGAAGCATGTACTATGCCCTGGAGTAGACACTGAATTTTGTCAATGAAACAAAACAAAATAAAAAGTGTTGTTCACTTTCTGTGTCCAGTGGGTGCAGATGTGGTATGGTAACTGGACCTGAGCCATGTACCATCTTTTAACTTTTATAGTTTTCTCATCCTGATTCTATTTTAAAACTGACTTGCATCATGGATATTTTAAAATATACTATTTTGACAGGGTTATTCATTAGTTCCATCAGAAATAATCAATATTTGGCTCTTTTTCACCTGCATTTTGGTCCTCTGGCTTAGGTGGCACATCAGTTTAGATTATCTGGCTTCTATGCTCTGTACCTATAAAATAATGCATTACGGTACCATTTTATTGTGCCAGGAGGTCAGTTTCGACTTATAATCCTATAAAAAAACAACACATTCAGGTAGATGAACAGCTCACACATGAATAAGATAAATAGCAAAATACATTAAGACTCTGTGTGTTATATGTATGCTCCGCATAACAGTGTTTTGTTGCAAGCTTCACAAAAAATACAGCTATGGCCTTTAAAAAAGTGGTAGTTTGACCTGGTTAAAATACTTTGAACTGCACATACTCCCCCTGTCTTTCTTACATGGGCCTATTGACAGAAACAGTTGTTTTACTGTGAAACAAACATTGTGACATCACTAAAATCTGAAGCTAGAAAACAACACAGAAGCGAAACAGAGCACATCCCGTTTTCTTAATGTGTTGCTGTCCTGTATGTGCATGGCTTGTTAATTACCCCAGTGTGTACAGTATGCAAATAACTATCTTCGCATTCTATGATTTTCTAACAGAAGAAAGATAACTTGAATAAGAAAAAAATAAATCTTTAAAAGAATTCTGCTGAAATGTAATAATGCTGGATAATTCCCAGTCTTTATATGACTAACAACTTCTACTTCTCAACACAAAACGGGTTGTTAAATGTGAAATTGCAATCTAAATGTGCTAGTCCAAGCTCTTTTCTTTTGAATTTGTGTTCCTGTACCTGGACTTAGTACAACAGGAAATGCTTTAAAAATATTTCTGGTATCAATTGATTCTGGTTTGTGTGTGTGTGTGTGTGTGTGTGTGTGTGTGTGTGTGTGTGTGTGT